>NC_053024.1:319403025-319703025 GCF_003073215.2 Triticum urartu | reverse complement strand
AACTAGCCCTCGTTTCCCCGAGGTGGCCCCGCAGTCTACCCGTTTGGGACCAACACCATCAGCACTGGCCCCCTGCTATGTAGAAAATCCTCGGGTTCATGACGCCCTATGCCAATTAATTATTAGGTTCAAGTATTACTATGGCAAATGTTAAAACCAATGTTGGGCCATGTTGGAAGAGTTCTATTCAAAGCGAACTGTCAAGAGGGCCCCATACCCCTCACCGTGTTAGGGACGCAAAAGTAAGGAACATAACACTGGTATGACGGAAACTAGGGCGGCAAGAGTGGAACAAAACAACAGGCATAAGGTCAAGCCGTCCACCCTTTACCAAGTATAAAGATGCATTAATTAAATAAGAGATATTGTGATATCCCATGATATCCATGTCCCAACATGGAACAACCTGCAACTGCACCTACAACTAGCAACGCTATAAGAGGGGCTGAGCAAAGTGGTAACATAGCCAAACGACGGTTTGCTAGGAAAGGTGAAAAGGTTAGAGGCTATCATGGCAATTGGGAGGCTTGATAAACAAGTGGTAGGTAGTGTGACATAGCGATAGCATTGAAACAACTAGCATAGCAAAGATAGTAGTGAGATCCAAGGTGACGGTCATCTTGCCTTAAATCCCACTAGGAAGAAGAACGAGTCCATAAAGAAGACGATCCCATGTAGTCGAACGAATCCTCACAATCGCAACGAAACAGGAACTGTCGAGAAGGAGCACAACCGGAAAGAAGCAAGCTACATGGTAAACACACAACACATAAACAAGAAAAGATGCTCAACCAAGTATGATGCATGACAAGCCTATATGATGCTACTCATGGCAAGAGATGATGCATACAAGAACAACACATCAAAGCAAGTTTAAATGAGGCCGCAAACAACATATATCAATTCCGGTAAGTCCTCATATGCAAATTTTGAAATTGGTCCAGATCTGAACAAAACATTATTTTAATGTTGTTAAACATCACGATAAAGTGCACCAAGATAATCTACATGGTTTTCTAGTCAAGTTACATATAAAGTTCGTTTAATTCGGAGCTACGGCCTAGAATATATAAGCAAAACAAGTTAAACATAACAATGATGCAAAATGCATTAAAACAACATCACAAACACTCCAAAACATGGATGCAACAAGGTAACATGATACTACATGACTAAGCAAGTTTTATATAAAGCATGCTCAAAACGACACAAAGGTTCAACACATACACTCAATACAAGTTTCAGACGCAATCTGCTCAAAATAGCAACTAGTCACTTTGCAATCAAGGAAACAACATGCTACAGGAAACATATGGACACAAACTTGACATGCACTCAAAGTACAGATTACATGCTCCAAATAACATTAAGGTTCAAGTTCATAGGCGTCAGGATTAATCCAACATGATCAGTGCAAAAAGCAACTTAATAACACAGATTATGACTTGGTGAAAAACAGAGCATGTGCATGAGCAGAAATAACATGTTGACATGTTGGAGGCATGAAACAATGATGATATGATGCAAGATCATGGCAAACAAAAGCATGGAATTAAAGTACAGGTTAAACATGGAAAAACATGATTACTAAGCATCTCCATATGAGCCCTAGATCAACGGCAATCAACAAGACAAGATGCAACATGATATAAGCTGATTCTCAGACTTAGGAAAACTGGGAATGCAAACAATAACATTATGATGCTGACTTTGGAGGCACATAACAGCAAGCATAGAAACTTTAATAATGATGTAAAATACATGGGCATGTTGTAGACATGATATACTTCAACTTAGTCCATGGGCACAAGTTCATATGAAGCATGGAGTAATTACTATGATGCTTATAAAAAGGAACATGATGGTAACAGGTTGACAGATTTAGCATGATGGCAACTTGAGAACAAGAAAGAGACAAACTATAGGAAGCTATATGGAAACCAAGGGCATGGAATCAAAGTACACATAACAAAGAGCAAATAACATCAAGGCATCATAAACACATGTGTCGTGGAATTGTCACGGCAGATTTCCTAGTGGAAGGACTTAGTTGTAGGGCCATCACAACTAGGAAGCTTAAAGGGGTTAATCGGGACAAAGGACACGAGAGATTTTATACTAGTTCGGCCCCTTACGATGAAGGTAAAAGCCTGCGTCTAGTTGTGTTGGTATTGTTGGGGTTTCGATCACCAAGAGGCTAGTTCGCCAGCTTGGCTCTCGATCTGTTGTCTCTTTTCCTAAGCCGCCATCGGGTCATCCCCTTATATACACGGGTTGACGCCTGGTGGCCTACGGAGTCCCGGGCGGCTCATAAAACGTGTCCGGCTCGGTGACTTCTTTTACATGCCTTTATTTACAGGTCTTCCCTTATATACGGCGGTTTACAATATTGGGCCTTAAGCCGCCTCCGGGCCTTTAAGCCTTCGATAAGGTTTAATAAACTATCGTCTTGAGTGTTTACTGGGCTTCCTTCGTGACCCGCCATTAGGGTTGACCCGGCCCCTCCTGGGCGGGTCATAACTGATAGTTATATCCCCAACATTAGGCCCTAGGTTGACTTCGAACTTTGTTCTTTGTCAATCTTCAATACTTAGACAAAATCCATCTTCTTATCCTCGCAGAGGTTTTTGTAATCTGCCATGACGTCATCTCTGGAAAACACGAAAAACTTTTACGATGTCATCTCCCAACGGATCTTCATCTTTAATGCCTTCCGAGAATCGAGGCATCCATCTAGTTAGATAACCATTATTCGGCTCTTCCTTGATTTCCGCGCCCGTCTGTTTGCTTATTTCCTTATAAATAGGCATGCCCCGGTCTTTTCTCATTCCTCTCTCTTCTTCATCTTCTTCCTCTCGCAACTCCACTGCAGCTCGAGACCCGCCGCCGTCGTGGAGCACCTCATCGCCGACCTTGGCTGTTGCATCAACCAGACCTGGTTCACAGAACGGCGGCGATCTTCCTTGGAGGATCTGTAGTCGTAAGTTCTCATTCTCTTGTTCCTTAGATCCGCATTCAAAGCTTCTACGTTTTCCTCATGTTCTTCATAGTTCTTCGCGTTTTCTTCGTAGTCCTTCCACTGCCTCCTCCTCTTGATCCAAAAGAGATGTATGTTTGAGCGGTAGTTGTTTGGTGCCTACTTTTGACATTAGTAGATCCCTTTTTCTAGTACAAGATCCGCATTTAGAACTGATGAACTCATCTGAGCTGTATTTTTAGGTCTAGGAATTTTTTTTCATTTTGAATGGCCATTTGATCCATATTAATATCCAGAAGTTAAGAAACTTGTTTGTCTCCATACTTAACCAATTTCTGCTACTGGTATTTCTCAAATGTCTGTAGTCATGGCGGCTTACTATGCCAGCTTACTTTTCCTTATATGACATTAGCCCTTAATTAAGCCGCCATTACTCCCCTGTATCAGCTTGTACTTTCATCATATTTATTGAATTGAACTGGCATGTTACCTTCCTTTTAGTATGTTTTTGAACACCATGCCGTCCAAAACGCCGACTGTCTGCAACTGGGTTCCCTCAACCGTAACTGAGGAACGTTTGAAGGAGTTCTTCTCCATAGGATTTTTGTGAGGAAAAAATGTCATGTCTTACCGTGCACCTGACCCGGACGAAGAACAGCCCAATCCAAAAGATGGTGAAGTCATTGTCTTTACTGACCACATGAACCGTGGCTTTTCACCGCCTGGCTCAAAGTTCTTCAGAGATGTCCTCCATTTTTTCAAACTCCACCCTCAAGATATCGGGCCCAATTCCATATCCAATATCTGCAACTTCCAAGTGCTCTGTGAGGTGTACCTTCATGAAGAGTCGACCGTGGAACTGTTTAGAGATTATTTTTATCTGAACCGGCAGAACGAGTCCACCAACGGCCTTAGCTTGGATCTTGGAGGCATCTCAATTCAGCGTCGGTAGGGTGCTGTCTTCCCCCTCATAGTATTGACGAGTCATCCAAAAGACTGGAATCAGACTTGGTTCTATTGTCAAGACACTTCACCAACAAACGAGAAGCCACTACCGGGTTATCACGCCGAGCGTCTTGACTCCAAATTCGTGCTCCCTGACAAGCTTACTGCTGCCGAAAGCAAGAAGCTGATCCCATCAATTAAAAGGATTAACGCCTTATTAGGGAACGGCTTAACCGGAGTTGACCTGACCCGCTGCTGGATCTCATGGCGGGTTATCCCTCTAAGCCGCTGATCAAAACTGATGTGTGAATATGGTGGAAGCCCAAATGATTCTCTTCGTCATAGCTCCGTCCAATTACCCGAAGAAGATATTGTTGCAATGTCAACCCTTCTGGTAAACGGCAAATACGAAGACTGCAGTAAGGTCGGGTTAAACCCCTTCTGCAAACTTAACCCGGCGCCAGAGGTAAAGAACCTTTGATTCCTTTGTATTTTCCCAGCCGTCTTAAGTACTTGCTTGATCTTTCATCTTTGTTTACTCATCTACAGGCCAGATCTGATTTCTGGAAAGCCAAGTATGACCATGAAGCCACCAAGAAGGCTAGAGCCGCTGCTATCAACACCAAGAAAACGACACGGCGGTCCAAAAAGAAGAAAAGTACCGCTCAGGATATGATGAAGCTTGATGATACTTCTGATTCGGAGGTAGCCCTTGACTCCCTTGGCCAACTTTTTAATAATATTATTAACACTGATCATTGCCAGGACGACACAGGGGCCAGTCAGGCCGTGGAAGAAGAGGTAGCTATTTCCTATGACTCAGCCCATTTGCCAAGACAGAAACCTCGAGTCATAACCCGGAAAGTAAGGTTTTCACACCCTTTGGATTATCTGGATCCTCATTTTCTTTTGAAAAAGCAGCAACATGAGAGCTGCCGTCAGACCCGGAATGATGATGAACCGCCTGTTGTTCTTCAACAGACTCCTCAAAAACGCCAGAATGAGGTTTATTTCTTTGTCTTTGACTTTCTGTTAATGGATCTTCTCCCTTGCATTACTTACTTTGTTTTATCTTTGCAGGAGGTGTCTCACTCTTCTGGCGACTCGTCTCAGACCTAATTTCCGGCTTTCAAGACTGCCCCTAGGTAAGAAAGAACCCTTTTTCCTCCATGCTTTTCAAATTGTATCTTTATACTGATAGTGTCATAACATTTCTTTTAATGGTCAAGCTAAGTCCAAGAAGGCCAAGGTGGCTAAACCAGTGGAAGACCCGCCAGTCCTGGCGCCTGAACCGGCCATGCCACCTTCTCCCCCTCCTACTGAAGCTCCAGAAGATCCGGCCGCCAATGCTGAATTAAATCCTCCTGAGCCGTCAGCCGACAATACCACCGTTAATCCTTCTGCCACTTGTCCATCCAGCTCGGCTAACCCGCCATCACCGTCCGCTCAAGACGTTCTGATCACTGGGAGCCGCTTCGTTGAGCCGGGGAATCCCACCGTGTTGGATCGTCATACTGCGAAATAAGAGGCGCTGGAGAGACAAAAAGTGTGTTTTGATATTTCGCATTATGGCCATCTGAATGCCAACGATATATTATCCGGCTATCTCAGCCATGTGCACTCCAGCCGCGACTCAGAGATCGAAATGGTCAAGCAGTTGCAGCTAAAATATGAGGTATATTCTTCCGGCTTACTTATATTCTGACAGCCCCCAAGTCTTCAGATTGTGGGAAAACCGGAATGATCTGTAGACTTTATGATATAGGCTAAGACTGTACCTTTAGATTTTCCTGAAATCCAATAAAATTTGAACAAAACTTCACCTGTAGTCCCCAAGGGCCGGTTCATTTAACCATAAATGAACCAGTACTTTGAATGTCATAACTGTCTTGTACCAAATCCAACAAATATTGTAATCCGGCTTAACCTTGAGAAACTTTGCTGAATATCATACATTAGCCCCCAAGTGCCAAGTGTTGTTACTTTGTAAAGTATTTGGGACTTGAAGTATTTTAGAGTCATCAGAAATTGTTTTGGCATACATTAGCCCCCAAGTGTCAAGTGGTTTTGTAATGCAAAAGTACTTGAGACTTGAATCTTGACTTTTGGACTTTAATTGAGACCTTGATACATCTGTGTACATTTTGTAGAATGCTTTATCTGAATTGAGCTCGCAATTAAGTGATGCGAAGACCCAGTTGGCGGATCAGGAAGCAGAAATCAAGTCTGCTGACTCCAAACTGCAATTGAGTCTTGCCGAGATGGAAAATTTGAAAACCAGCTTGACTGTCAAGAAGAAAAACTGGGCTGAGGAGAAAACACTGTTAACACAACGCCTCGAAAAGGCAGAAGCAGCTCTTGAGTAGGTTACTACAGAGCTGACCGGTTTAAAGAACCGGGTATCTCAAATGGTGTTCGCCATCTTTGGTAAGCCATCTGTACTGACTTTTCTTACCTTCTTTTGACCCGGAATGCAAACCGCTAGCTGACCCTTTGTGTTCAAAACATGTTCAGGCCCATGAAGCAAGAATCTGAGTCAAGACAACGTGACAAAGCTGAAGGCGGTTTATACCTTAGTAGAGCAGTTGTACATTGGCGCACAACGAGCACTTGCCGCTATCTCTCCTGTCAATCAAGGACCCAACCGGCTCGGTGATGTCTTAAAGAAGCTATCAATCTTACCCGCTAGGTTCCATGAAGTCAAGCGCTCCTGTGCTAGAGCCAGGGCTTTAACTGCCCTAAGCCGCTCCAAGGCTTGGGTGCCAGATCTAGACCCGGCAGATGTAGCCAGAGGGTACCCCACGGTAAAGGAAGACGGGTCACCGTTTGAATAGGATGACTTTGTCACTTGCATGAGGGAAGTGCGACCTCAGGCCACCATTCATGGAGATGAAACAAATATCGATAAATACCAGCCGGGTTTTGACTTGGACAATAAGAAGATGGCGACTCCCTCCTACAAAGTGACCGACCTTATCCCGCCGGTTCGTCAACATACTTTTGCTCCGAATATTGATCCAGCCGGCTTGATTGATGAAGAAGCAGAATTTACTGCTGTAGACGGTTTTGACTGGTCAAAACCTAACTTCCAATTAGCAAAAGGCGGTGAGCCGGCGAGGGAGGAGTGAAGACCATCTTCATGGGTTTTTTAAAATCCTTGTAATAGATTAGCTGTGAAAACACTGCATAATTTCCCTATGCCATCGCGCATAAGACACCGTTTGTGATTCTGTATTTGCTGATGTTAATATATGCATCATATTTATGGTTGTCCCTGCAATATTTCCGCTTTGTACCTGTAGATAAAAGGGAAAAACTGGCTTGGTGGCATAGTACCGAACGGGTCAGAACACCCGGTTTATAGCCAATATTTTTATCATAATAGAAAATAGAACCATGCGTAAAAAATAAAACAATGGTTGAATGATCCTTTGGTTAATACCGAAGGAAACTATTCATAAACAATAGCCATACCTATATGTTTGACCTCCGGACCACCGGTTTATACGACCCGGGTGATGAGGTTGATAATCAAGTCTTTGCGAGAAGTCAATGCTTCTGAATACCTGATGATTATCATGCCCTGGCGGCTTGTTGTCAAATAGTCAAGCCGGTGAAAAGACCATGATTGATTATTTTGAAATTGAGACAACAAAAAACCGATAAGACAAATAACAGGTGGTAAACAACATTAGCCTTGTAACTAAAGGTTGTGGTTTCTGATTCGAATCCGATCATTAAACCGGACCAAAGGGGTTAAGCTAAGGTTCGAATACGACCATATAGCCCCCAGTGACTTTGGCGTTGAACCGATCAAGAGGGTACCGACAGCTATGTTCTCTTTGGTTCGAATACGGCCTATGTTTGAACAAGAAGCCCCCAAATGACCTTGAGAGGTTTTTAACGACCCTGATTTGAATACGATCCAAGTCGGACCCAAAAGGGGTTAAGCTGTGATTCAGATACGATCAAGAAGCCCCCTAGTGAGTTTGGCTTTGAGCTGATCAAAAGGGTTACGACAGCTATGTTCTCTTTGGTTCGAATACGACCTATGTTTGAACAGGAAGCCCCCAAGTGACCATGATAGTTGCAGCTAGATTCGAATACGATCATAAGCCAGACCAAAAAAGGTTAGACTTGATTCAAATGTGATCAGCTCCTTAATAGTCATTCGAAAATAGTAGTAAAAAATAATAAAGATGTGTAATCTTTCTGAAAAGAAAAGAGACCGATGGTCCTGCTTTATTACTTATCATAGTATATACAACCTCAAAGTATGCACATGATGAGAGCCGGTGGCTCAGGTGTAGTATGGCCGGAGTTGAGCAATGTTCCACGGCCGGCGGGTCTCCTCTTCCGACTTACGTGAGTCTTTGTGCTCTCGAACGTCAATGAGGTAATAGGACCTGTTGTTTAAGTTCTTGATGACCACAAAGGGTCCTTCCCAAGGTGGGAATAGCTTGTGTGCATCTGATAGGTCCTGGATGAGCCGGAGCACCAGGTCACCTTCTTGAAAAGTCCTGGACTTAACCCGGTGGTTGTGATAACGCCGCAGGTCCTATTGATAAATTGCTGATCGAGCCGCTGCTAAGTCTCTTTCATCATCTAACAAGTCAACTGCATCCTGTCTGGCTTATTCATTGTTAGCTTCAACATAAGCCGCCACGCGGGGCGAGCCATGACGGATGTCACTAGGCAACACTGCTTCCACTCCATAAACCATGAAGAAAGGTGTATAACCTGTAGACCTGTTAGGGGTGGTGTTGATACTCCATAGCACTGAGGGAAACTCCTCTACCCCACAACCCGGTGTTCGCTGCAAGGGAACCATAAGCCGGGGCTTGAGACCTTTTAAGATTTCCTGATTTGCCCTCTCAGCTTGACCATTGGATTGAGGATGGGCTAAAGAAGAAACATCAAGCCGGATATGCTCACGCTGACAGAACTCCTCCATAGCCCCTTGGGACAGATTAGTGCCATTGTCAGTGATAATGCTGTGTGGAAAACCAAAACGGAAAATCGCCTTTTTCATGAACTGAACCGATGTGGCCGCGTCACACGTACTCACTGGTTCTGCCTCAACCCACTTTGTGAATTTGTCAACTGCCACTAAAAGATGTGTCTTTTTATCCTTAGACCTTTTCAAAGGTCCCACCATGTCAAGCCCCCAGACCGCAAACGGCCAAGTGATGGGAATCATCCGCAGCACTTGAGCCGGCACATGTGCTCGTCGTGCGAATTTTTGACATCCATCACATCTACTGACAAGATCTTCTGCATTAGCGTGAGCCATCAACCAATAAAAACCATGACGAAAAGCCTTGTCCACCAGAGATTTTGACCCGGCGTGTTGACCACAATCACCTTCATGGATCTCACAAAGTATTTCTTGGCCTTCTTAAGGGGAAACACACCACTGAAACGCTCCAGAGACACTGCGATGGTATAGTTCTCCGTCAGAAATCGTCATTGACTTAGACCGCCGGGTTATCTGTCGGGCCAGGGTCTCATCCGCTGGCAGCTCGCCCCGTGTCATGTAAGACAAGAACGGTACTGTCCAATCTGGGATGACGTGAAGAGCTGCCACCAACAGCGCCTCCGGGTTAGGAATGGCTAGATCTTCTTCTGTAGGTAACTTAACAGACGGGTTATGCAAAACATCCAAAAAGGTGTTAGGTGGCACCGGCTTACGCTGAGATCCCAACCGGCTTAAAGCACCAGCCGCTTCGCTCTTCCTACGGTCAATGTGCTCCACCTGATAACCTTTAAAATGCCCTGCAACATCATCAACTTCATGGCGATAAGCCACCATGAGAGGATCTTTGGAATCCCACTTGCCTGACACCTGTTGAGCTACCAAATCTGAGTCGCCAAGACACCGGACCCGGCTCAAGCTCATCTCTTTAGCCATTCGAAGACCATGGAGCAACTCCTCATGTTCCGCTGCGTTGTTAGTGCAAGGAAACATCAGCCGCAACACATAACAAAATTTGTCACCTCGAGGGGAGGTTAAAACAACTCCAGCCGCCGAGCCTTCCAACTTTCAGGACCCATCAAAGTGAATAGTCCAATATGTGTTGTCAGGTTTGTCCTCCGGCATCTGCATCTCTATCCAGTTATTAATAAAATAAACTAGTGCTTGAGACTTGATCGCGGTACGTGGCATATACTTCAACCCATGAGACCCAAGCTCAATGGACCACTTGGCGACTCGTCCAGTGGATTCTCTATTTTGAATGATGTCTCCCAAAGGACCAGAGCTAACCACAGTGATTGGGTGACCCTGAAAGTAATGTTTGAGCTTCTGGCTCGCCATGAACACCCCATATACGAGCTTCTGCCAATGTGGATATCTTTGTTTGGATTCAATCAACACCTCACTAACGTAGTAAACCGGTCGTTGAACCGGATGTTCCTTGCCAACCTCCTTGCGCTCCACCACAATTGCCACACTAACAGCTCGTGAGTTGGCGGCTACGTATAACAATAGCGGCTCTTTCTCAACTGGAGCAGCAAGGACGGGCGGCTCAGCAAGCTGTCTCTTCAGATCCTTGAACGCAGAGTTTGCAGCATCGCTCCAAACAAAATCATTCGTTTTCTTCATCATCTGATACAAAGGCATCGCCTTTTCCCTAACCGGCTTATGAACCGGCTCAAAGCAGCAACACGACCCGCCAGCCGTTGAACGTCATTGATGCATGTTGGTTTGGCCAGGGATGTGATTGCCTTAATATTCTCCGGGTTAGCTTCAATACCTCGGTTGGACACCAAAAAACCCAAGAGCTTACCAGCTGGGACCCCAAAAACACACTTGGCTGGGTTAAGCATCATTTTGTAGACCCGGAGGTTATCAAAGGTCTCTTTCAGATCTGTGACCAAGGTTTCCTCTTTCCTGGATTTTACCACTATATCATCCACATAAGCATGAACATTACGCCCAATCTGATTGTGAAGGCAATTATGCATACACCATTGATAAGTTGCCTGGGCACTCTTGAGCCCGAAGGGCATAGACACATAGCAGAAGGCTCCAAACAGAGTGATGAAAGTTTTCTTCTCCTGGACCTTGACTGCCATCTTGATCTGATGATAACCTGAATAGGCATCCAAAAAACTCAAACGTGTGCAACCCGCCGTAGCATCAATGATCTGATCAATACGGGGGAGAGCGAAACGGTCAGCCGGACAAGCCTTATTTAAATCGGTGTAATCCACACACATACGCCAGGTGCCGTTCTTTTTTAGTACAAGCACCGGGTTGGCTAACCACTCTGGGTGAAAGACTTCCACAGTGAACCCGTCCGCCAAGAGCCGAGACACCTCTTCTCCGATGGCCTTGCGCCTTGTTGAATCGTCAGAGAAACTGCCTGACCGGCTTAAACTTCGGATCAATATTGAGAGTGTGCTCGGCGAGTTCTCTCGGGACACCCGGCATGTCAGAAGGTTTCCATGCAAAGATATCCCGGTTCTCACGGATGAACTCGATGAGCGTGCTTTCCTATTTTGGATCCAAGTTGGCACTAATGATGAATTGCTTGGATGAGTCGCCGGGGACAAAATCAACCGTCTTGGTGTCATCAGTTGACTTGAATTTCAACACCGGTTCATGCTCCATTGTTGGCTTCTTTAGAGACGTCATGTCTGTCGGGTCAACATTATCTTTATAAAACTTCAGCTCCTCCGTTGCACAAATAGACTCAGCATATGCAGCATCTCCTTCTTCACACTCCAGGGCTATTTTCTGGCTTCCGTGTACTGTAATGGTGCCCTTATAACCCGGCCTATTGAGCTGCAAATACACATAACATGGCCGAGCCATGAACTTGGCGTAAGCCGGCCATCCAAACAAAGCATGATATGGGCTTTTGATCTTAACCACCTCAAAGGTTAATTTCTCCGCTCTGGAATCATATTCATCCCCAAAGGCGACTTCCAGTTCAATCTTGCCAACTAGGTATGCCGATTTGCCAGGTACCACACCGTGAAAAACAGTGTTAGATTGCTTAAGACTCTTATCAGTCAACCCCATCCGACGAAATGTCTCATAGTAGAGGATGTTGATGCTACTGCCTCCATCCATGAGCACTTTAGTGAATTTATATCCACCAACCTCAGGTGCTACTACCAAGGCCAAGTGACCCGGATTGTCAACCCGGGGAGGATGATCCTCTCTGCTCCACACAATAGGTTGTTCTGACCACCGTAAGTAACGCGGAATCGCTGGCTCAACGGCATTGACAGCCCTCTTGTGAAGCTTTTGGTCCCGCTTGCACAAGATAGTGGTAAACACATGATATTGCCCACTATTCAACTGTTTTGGGTTGCTCTGATATCCGGATTGCTGCTGATTACCTTGGCCGGGTTGTGGATTATAACCTCCTTGGTTACCCGCATGTCCCTGACCGTGAAAACCGCCTCCACCTGAGCCGGCACCCAGGCCATGAAAGCCGCCTCCACCTGAACCGCCGCCAGGGCCGTGACTTCCATCAAATGCATTAGAATTCTTAAATGCCTTCATGATTGTACAGTCCTTCCACAGATGGGTGGCTGGCTTCTCCCGGATGCCGTGTCTTGGACAAGGTTCATTCAATAGTTGCTCAAGGGTGGGACCTGACCCGCCCGACCGAGGGGGTTGCCTACCCTTGCACCGTTGATTGTTGCCCTACGCATTGGTGTTAGCCACAAATTCGTCAGCCTTACGTTTATTACCTCCTTGATTTGCCGGCTTATGTTGGTGACCCTTGTCGTTGCCGTTCTTCTTTCCCTTCCCTATCTTTTCTTCATCAGACACAGGGTCCTTGGTAGTATCAGAATCAGCATACTTGACGAGAGCCGCCATCAACTAGCCCATATCATTGCAGTCATGTTTAAGCCGCCCCATCTTCTGCTTCAGAGGTTCAAAACGGCAATTTTTCTCCAACATTAAGACTACCGAGCCGGCATCCATCTTATCAGATGAATGAATTATCTCCTTGACCCGGCGCACCCAATGGGTTGTGGATTCACCTTCCTCTTGCTTACAATTGGTCAGGTCCATGATTGACATAGGTTGTTTGCATGTGTCCTTGAAGTTCTGAATGAGCCGATGGAATTGGGTGGCAACCCTTTTAGCCAAGTACGAGCTGTTCCATCCAACATCATGGTGGAATATTTAGCCATTGTCGCGTCGCTGACCTCCAACAGCTCCATGGCCATCTCATAACTCTCAATCCAGGCCCCAGGATGCAAATTGGCCGTGTAATTAGGCACCTTATGAGGCCCCTTGAAATCCTTTGGTAAACGCTCATTGCGTATGGCCGGAACCAGGCAAGGGACACCTTCGGTTCTCGTGGCCACCACTGCCTCAACCGAGGTTGCTGGATAAGCCGGAAAAGTCTGGTGAGCCGCCTGCTCCGCTGCCAATTTAAACGCTCGCTCAGCTTATTGTCAGATCCTCTCCTGATCCGCCAAGTTAAGGGCTCCAGACTGTCCCGGCTCATGCATGTGCGGCCGGTTGCGGCATTGAACATTGCTTGACATGTCAGCTGAATCCATACGCCTACTGTAGCTTGGGCTCCGTCTCGGGCGAGGGGTTGAATGGATCCTATCTCGACTGTAAGAGTATGCATCCTGCTGCGACAGAGCTGTTTGAAGAAGTTATCTCACCCTTCGTGTTTCGATCGCCGCCAGAGAGTCGCCCTCCATCGGGAGAGCCGCCAAACGAGCCGAAGCTGCAATGAGGTTTCCCAAGGGATTGGAGAAGTGACCCGGCGGTGTTGGTACATAATGAGGCGGAGTGGTATGTATACGAGGCGGTTCCATGGCGCGCGGCTGAACCGGCGCCCCCGGTGTCGTGATCTGATTTGCCTCTGGCGGGTTACTTGCCCCGGCCCCGGACGTATGAAAAAGGTTCCTAGGATCGAGCGTCAGAGGTAGACGTGACTGAGTTTTTTGATGCCTTCTTCTCATGACCTAGTTTGACGCGTTCAGATCCACCGAGAGCCGAAAAGTCTCTGCCTGAAGCTGCTAAGCACGAGTGTCCAAAGCCGCCCTCTCCACGGCCATCCTGACCTCCTCTGCTGCTAAATTTTCTTTAGCTTGTACCATCTCCTCACGTATGCGTGCCACCTCTGCGTCATGCTGAGCTTGATTCGCCGGCTCTACCACGGCAGTCAATAGGGTCGTCAGTTTATCCATGAGGTCCATCAGAATCTGAGCCGGGGGGCGCGCGGGGTCTCCTGACACGGCTGCGGCCGACCCGGTGGTTGTTGTTGCCGCTGCTGTGGAGTTCTGCCCCGGTTGTGTTCCTGCCATGAAGACTCCGGCCCAATTCGGTGGCTCAAGGGGGTCCAGAATACTGCTTTCATCGGAACAGCCCCCGAGCATGCCACCCTGCAACTGATACAAAGAGTTTGTCTCTCCCGTTGATGATGTGGCGTCAGAACAGATGGCCGTCTCACCGCCATCCACCGATTCTTCAGAGTATTCACCGCCGTGGATGTAGCCTACGAAGGCATGCTTCACGATAGATTGAACATGGGTGGACCTCGCGCGCTGAGCCGTTTCGATGAGGTTGGTGTGGATGTCTGGCTCAGGGCCCGACTCGCCGATCCGGCCGATGAAGACATGAATTCCGCCGAAGGGGACCCGGTACCCGTACTCAATTGAGCCGTCCTTAGGGGCCCAGCCTTCGTCATCGATGTAGAGCTTGTCGCGACGACTCTTGGTCATCTGGCCCACAGCGTATCCCTTGAGCCCTTCGAAGTTGCCCTTCAAGAACTCAAATCCACCATGCGCTGGCCCCATGGTGGGCGCCAACTGTCATGGAATTGTCACGGCAGATGTCCTAGTGGAAGGACTTAGTCGTAGGGCCATCACAACTAGGAAGCTTAAAGGGGTTAATCGGGACAAAGGACACGAGAGATTTTATACTAGTTCGGCCCCTTACGATGAAGGTAAAAGCCTACGTCTAGTTGTGTTGGTATTGTTGGGGTTTCGATCACCAAGAGGCTAGTTCGCCGGCTTGGCTCTCGATCTGTTGTCTCTTTTCGTAAGCCGCCACCGGGTCGTCCCCTTATATACACGGGTTGACGCCTAGTGGCCTACAGAGTCCCGGCCGGCTCATAAAATGTTTCTGGCTCGGTGACTTCTTTTACATGCCTTTCTTTACAAGTCTTCCCTTATATACGGTGGTTTACAATATTGGGCCTTAAGCCGCCTCCGGGCCTTTAGGCCTTCTATAAGGTTTAATAAACTATCGTCTTGAGTGTTTACTGGGCTTCCTTCATGACCCGCCATTGGGGTTGACCCGGCCCCTCCTGGGTGGGTCATAACTGATAGTTATATTCCTAACAATATGGCTTAAGGACTAGTGGGAACCATCAAGACAAGTTTGAATGTTGTAACAGTTTCAGCAATAGTAAAATAGCAACAACAACATAGCATATTTGCAAGCTTGGAATGGAGGTCATATGAAGTCCAAAATTACCAAACTTGGCATGTGGACAAAGTACGAATAGCATACTTCAAGTCATGTAATTGGAGCAATTCCAAAAAAGGCATAGATTAAACAATAACAAGCTCACAACATGGCATCATGAAGTTAACAGAAAACTGGAACATCATTTAGGCATGTTCATGGCAATGAAAACATATGCTACAGGATGTATATGAGGCATCAAAAAGCATGGAATGATAGATCATAACATGTACATCAAAACATGTCAACTAGGATTCTCTAGATTATGCATGGAATTGATGGTTGCACCAAGTTAACATGGCAACCTCAAGTTACAGTTACAGACTTAGCAAAATCACTAAGTCTCAGAAAATAGCAAACATCAAGTAGCACACTTCACAAACTTGTGCTAGTCACCACAGGGCACATAAAAATACATGGATGGCACCACTGTAAAGATGGAATGAAGATGCTCCTAAAACATGCAGACATGATGCTCAAAAGATAAACACACAAAATGCAATGAAAAATAAATCGACAAGTTTTGACAATTTCAGCAGGTTATAACATTTAGCACTTTTGCATCAATGATTAAGGCATCAATATGAGCAGTAACATGGATGCAAATGACACTAGCATGTAGAGCATTCAGATATGAACAATTTGACATATCATACACGCAAAACGGAGCAATATGCATGGAGTTATGACATGATGAAGATGCACACATAATGTTGGAATCTCAGGACTTAGAAGAAATTTGACCTCGTGGAGAAGTGGACGATGAGGACCCGGGATGAAGTGGTGCGGGATGGATCCGGCCGTTTGGATGGAGGGGTTGGTGGATCTGGTCCAGGCGACCGGATCCACCGACGGGGGAGCTCCGGCGAGCTCCGGCTCCGACGAGCAGCGACGCGGAGGCGACCGGGGCGCCGGCACGGCGACCGATGGCGGCGGGGGCCACGGAGCAGGGCGCCGGCGAGGGCGGCGAGCGAAGGCGCGGCGGGCGGTGGTGCGGCGAGCCGAGGAGGTGGCGCGACTGTGGAGGCAGCGGGGCGCGGTGCGGCGGGCAGCAGCGGCGGCAGTGCGGCAGCAGCGAGTGGCGCTGGAGTCCGGCGGCGAGCGGCGCGGGCGAGCGGACGCTCAGGCTCGGAGGGCCTGACCTGGGCCCCGGTGGGCCGCGACGGCAAGGAAAGCTCGGTGGACAAGTGGCGGCCTCCGATTGGTCCGGGCCGTCGGCGCGGACACTTCCGGCGGTGACGGGCATGTTTGGAGCGGTGTGGAGGGGAAAATCTAGTGTTTGATCCGGGATTTCGGAGGGGGGGCTTATTTATAGGTAGAGGGGGCTAGGAGAGGCCAAATGAGGTGCGGTTTTCGTCCACACGATCGTGATCCAATGACGGAGAGCATGGAGGGGGTTTTAGATGGGCTAGTGGGTTGTTTCGAAGGGGTGCTGGGCCGCAAGGAGAAGGAGGGGTTTCTATTAACGCGGTTAACCGTTGGGGCATCAAACGACCGGAAAACAAAATTTGACAGGCGGTCTACCGGTGATGTACCAAGACCACTCGACAAATCTCGGTCCATTCCGAGAACGTTTTTCTCCCGCTCACGAAACAAGATCTAAGAGGTGCAATGAGTGCATGTGAGAGTGCCGGATTCCTGAATGGACAACGGAGAAAGTGACCGGATGCAAGAGACAAAGATGAATGCAAATGAGATGCACATAATGACATGGCAAAGTGCAACACGTAAGCAAATGACATGGCAATGACAGCGAATAACTGGAAGACACCTGGCGCATCAGACTCGGGGCGTTACACCAAGTCACCCCAAGGTAATATTCAAGGATAACCAAGAGTCTAAGCTTGGGGATGCCCCGGAAGGCATACCCTCTTTCATCTTCGTCTATCGGTAACTTTACTTGAGGCTATGTTTTTATTCACCACATGATATGTGTTTTGCTTGGAGCATCTTGTATGATATGATTCTTTGCTTTTTAGTTTGCCACAATCATCCTTGATGTACACACCTTTTGAGAGGGACACGCATGAATCGTGATTTATAAGAATACTCTATGTGCTTCACTTATATCTTTTGAGCTAGGCAATTTTGCTCTAGTGCTTCACTTATATCTTTTTAGAGCACGGCGGTGGCTTTATTTTATAGAAATTATTAAACTCTCATGCTTCACTTATATTATTTTTAAAGTCTTTAAACAACATGGTAATTTGCTTTGGTTATAAATTTAGTCCTAATATGATAGGCACCCGAGAGGGATATAATAAAAACTTTCATATAAAGTGCATTGAATACTATGAGAAGTTTGATTCCTTATGATTCTTTTGAGATATGAAGATGGTGATATTAAAGTCATGCTAGTGAGTAATTGTGAATTGGAGAAATACTTGTGTTAAGGTTTGTGATTCCCGTAGCATGCACGTATGGTGAACCGTTATGTAACGAAGTTGGAGCATGAGGTATTTTTTTGATTGTCTTCCTTATGAGTGGCGGTCGGGGACGAGCGATGGTCTTTTCCTACCAACCTATCCCCCTAGGAGCATGCGCGTGGTACTTTGTTTCAATAACTAATAGATTTTTGCAATAAGTATGTGAGTTCTTTATGACTAATGTTGAGTCTATGGATTATACGCACTCTCACCCTTCCACCATTGCTAGCCTCTCTAGTGTCGCACAACTTTCGCTGGTACCATACACCCACCATATACCTTCCACAAAACAGCCACCATACCTACCTATTATGGCATTTCCATATCCATTCCGAGATATATTGCCGTGCAACTTTCCACCGTTCCGTATAGACACGCTTCATCATTGTCATATTGCTTTGCATGATCATGTAGTTGACATCGTATTTGTGGCAAAGCCACCTTTCATAATTCTTTCATACATGTCACTCTTGAGTCATTGCACATCCCAGTACACCGCCAGAGGCATTCATATATAGTCATATTTTGTTCTAGTATCGAGTTGTAAGTAAATAAAAGTGTGATGATCTTCATTATAAAAGGGAGGACAAAGAAGCCAAACAAAAAATGAGAGAAAATGAGAGAAGGGGCAAGGTTACTATCCTTTTTTCCACACTTGTGCTTCAAAGTAGCACCATGATCTTCATGATAGAGAGTCTCCTATGTTGTCACTTTCATATGATAGTGGGAATTTTTCATTATAGAACTTGGCTTGTATATTCCAACGATGGGCTTCCTCAAATTGCCCTAGGTCTTCATGAGCAAGCAAGTTGGATGCACACCCACTTAGTTTTTTTTGAGCTTTCATAAACTTATAGCTCTAGTGCATCCGTTGCATGGAAATCCCTACTCACTCACATTGATATCTATTGATGGGCATCTCAATAGCCCATTGATACGCCTAGTTGATGTGAGACTATCTCCTTCTTTTTGTCTTCTCCACTACCACCATATTCTATTCCACCTATAGTGTTATGTCCATGGCTCACACTCATGTATTGTGTGAAAGTTGAAAAAGTTTGAGAACATCAAAAGTATGAAACAGTTGCTTGGCTTGTCATCGGGGTTGTGCATGATTTGAAAATTTTGTGTGATGAAGATGGAGCATAGCCAGACTATATGATTTTGTAGGGATAAGCTTTCTTTGTCCATGTTATTTTGAGAAGACATAATCTCCTTGTTAGTATGCTTGAAGTATTACTGTTTTTATGTCAATATTAAACTTTTGTTTTGAATATTATGGATATGAACATTCATGCCACAATAAAGAAATATTACATGGATAAATATGTTAGGTAGCATTCCACGTCAAAAATTCTGTTTTTATCATTTACCTGCTCGAGGACAAGCAGGAATAAAGAATGGGGATGCTTGATACGTCTCCAACGTATCTATAATTTTTTTATTGTTCCATGCTATTATATTATCTGTTTTGGATGTTTTATATGCATTAATATGCTATATTATATTGTTTTTGGGACTAACCTATTAACCTAGAGCCTAGTGCCAATTTTTGTTCTTTCCTTGTTTTTGAGTTTCGCAGAAAAGGAATACCAAACGGAGTCCAAATGGAATAAAACCTTCGTGATGATTTTTCTTCGACCAAAAGACACCCTTGAGACTTGGAGATCAAGTCGAAAGAGCCACGAGGCGGCCACAAGGGCGGAGGGCGCGCCCAAGGGGTAGGGAGCGCCCCCTGCCTTGTGGGCCCCTCATGACTCTCCTGACCTAATTCTTTGGCCTATTTATTCACATATACTCCCAAACCACAAGAAGTATCCACGAAAACACTTTTCCACCGCCGCAACCTTCTGTTCCCATAAGATCCCATCTTGGCGCCTTTTCCGGCATCCTGCCGGAGGGGCATTCGATCACGGAGGGCTTCTACATCAACTCTATTGCCCTTCCGATGAAGCGTGAGTAGTTTACCATAGACCTACGGGTCCATAGCTAGTAGCTAGATGGCTTCTTCTCTCTCTTTGATTCTCAATACCATGTTCTCCTAGATGTTCTTAGAGACCTATCCGATGTAATCTTCTTTTGTGGTGCATTTGCGTCGAGATCCGAAGAATTGTGGATTTATGATCAGCTTATCTATGAATATTATTTTAGTCTTCTCTGAATTCTTATATGCATGATTTGATATCTTTGTAATTCTCTTCGAACTATCGGTTTGGTTTGGCCAACTAGAATGGTTTTTCTTGCAATGGGAGAAGTGCTTAGCTTTGGGTTCAATCTTGTGGTATCATTTCCCACTGATAGTAGGGGCAGCAAGGCACGTATTGTATTATTGCCATCGAGGATAAAAAGATGTGGTTTACATCATATTTATTGAGTTTATTCCTCTATATCATGTCATCTTACTTAATGTGTTACTCTGTTCTTCATGAACTTAATACTCTAGGTGCAGGTAGGAGTCGGTCGATGTGTGGAGTAATAGTAGTAGATGCAGAATCGTTTCGGTCTACTTGACACGGACGTGATGCCTATATTTCATAATCATTGCCTTAGATATCATCATTACTTTGCGCTTGTCTATCAATTGCTCGATAGTAATTTGTTCACCCACCATATTATTTGCTATCTTGAGAGAAGCCTCTAGTGAAAGCTATAGCTCTCGGGTCTATTTCCATCATATAAGTTTCCGATCTACTATTTTCCATCATATAGGTTTCTGATCTACTATGTTGCAATGTTTTACTTCCCGATCTATAAACGAAAAATACCAAAATTATTTACTTTATTGTTTGTTTAGTTTCATCTATCACTATTAGATCTCATTTTTGCAAGTAACCGTGAAGGGATTGACAACCTGTTTATCACGTTGGGTGCAAGTTGTTTGATTGTTTGTGCAGGTATTGGTGATTTGTGTGTTGTCTCCTACTAGATTGATACCTTGGTTCTCTAACTGAGGGAAATACTTATCTCTACTTTTTTGCATCACCCTTTCCTCTTCAAGGGAAAAACCAACCCAAGCTCAAGAAGTAGCAGCTGACATTTGGTCTTGTGCACAGCATCGCATACATGATAAAGCCTATGGCCGAAGCATAGGGGATGACACTCATCTTTTCTCTATCCTCTATAGTCGCTGGGCATTGAGTCTGACTCAACCTCACACCTTGCAAAATAGGCAAGAACCCCTTCTTGGATTGATCCATTTTGAACTTCTTCAAAATCTTATCAAGGTATGTGCTTTGAGAAAGCCCTATTAAGCGTCTCGATCCATCTCTACAGATCTTGATGCCTAATATGAAATCAGGTCTCCTAGGTCCTTGATTGAAAAACTCTTGTTCAAATATTCCTTCATGTTTTCCAAAAGTTCTATATTGTTTCCAATCAGAAAATATGTCATCCACATATAATATTAGAAATTCTATAGAGCTCCCACTCACTTTCTTGTAAATACAAGATTCTCCAAAAACTTGTATAAACCAAAACGCTTTGATCACCTCATCAAAGCGAAGATTCCAACTCCGAGATGCTTGCACCAGTCCATAAATGGATCGCTGGAGTTTGCACACTTTGTCAGCATTCTCTAGATCGACAAAACCTTCCGGTTGCATCATATACAACACTTCCTTAAGAAAACCGTTAAGGAACACTGTTTTGACATCCATCTGCTAGATTTCATAATCGAAAAATGCAGCTATTGCTAACATGATTTTGACGGACTTAAGCATCGCTACAGGTGAGAAAGTCTCATCGTAATCAACTCCTTGAACTTATGAAAATCCCTTTGCCACAAGTCGAGCTTTATAGACGGTGACATTACAGTCCACGTCCATCTTCTTCTTGAAGATCCATTTATTCTGAATGGCCTTTAGCCCTTCAGGTAATACTTCCAAAGCCCATACTTTGTTTTCATACATGGATCCAATCTCGGATGTCATGGCGTCTAACCATTTGTCAGAATCCGGGCACACCATCGCTTCTTCATAGCTCGTAGGTTCACCGTTGTCCAACAACATGACCTCTAAGACAGGGTTACCTTACCACTCAGGAGATCTACGTACCCTTGTCAACCTACGAGGTCAGATAGTAACTTGATCTGAAGCTTCATGATCATCATTAGCTTCCTCTTCAACTGACGTAGGTGCCACAGAAACATCTTTCTGTGTTGCACTTTTCTCTGGTTGAAGTAAAGGTTCAACAACCTCATCAAGTTCTATCTTCCTCCCACTCAATTCTTTCGAGAGAAACTCTTTCTTTAGAAAGGACCAGTTCTTAGCAACAAACACTTTGACTTTAGATCTAAGATAGAAGGTATACCCAACCGTCTCTTTTGGGTATCCTATGAAGACGCATTTGTCCGCTTTGGCTTCGAGCTTTTCCGGCTGAAGCCTTTTGACATAAGCATCGCAGCCCCAAACCTTAAGAAACGACAGCTTAGGTTTCTTGCCAAACCACAGTTCATATGGTGTCATCTCCACGGACTTAGATGGTGCCCTATTTAAAGTGAATGTGGATGTCTCTAATGCATAACCCCAAAAAGACAGTGGCAGATCGGCAAGAGACATCATAGAACGCACCATATCCAATAAGGTACGATTACAAGGTTCGGACACACCATTACGCTGTGGTGTTCCAGGTGGCGTCAGCTGTGAAACAATTCCACATTGTCTTAAGTGATTGCCAAACTCATAACTCAGATACTCTCCTCCTCGATCAGATCATAGGAATTTGATCTTCTTGGTATGATGATTCTCAACTTCACTCTGAAATTGCTTGAACTTTTCAAACATCTCTGACTTTTGTTTCATTAATTAAATATACCCATATCTACCCAAGTCACTCGTGAAGGTGAGAAAGTAACGATATCCATCGCGCGCGTCAGTGCTCATCGGACCGCACACATCAGTATGGATGATTTCCAACAAGTCACTTGCCCATTCCATTGTTCCAGAAAATGGGGTTTTCGTCATCTTGCCCATGAGGCATGGTTCGCATGTGTCAAGTGATTCAAAATCAAGCGACTCCAAAAGTCCATCAGCATGGGGTTTCTTCATGCGTTTTACACTAATATGACCTAAGCGGCAGTGCCACAAGACAGCAGTACTATCATTATCAACTCTACATCTTTTGGCATCAATGTTATGAACATGTGTATCATCACTATCGAGATTCAATAAGAATAAAGCCCTCACAATGGGTGCATTGCCATAAAAGATATTACCCATATAAATAGAACAACCCTTATTCTCTGATTTAAATGAGTAACCATCTCTCATTAAGCAAGATACAGATATAATGTTCATGCTCAACGTGGGCACTAAATTACAATTATTCAGGTTCATCACAAATCCCGATGGTAATCGCAAGCGTGCCGACGGCGATCACATCAACCTTTGAACCATTTCCCATGCGCATTGTCATTTCGTCCTTCACCAGCCTCCGTCTATTCCATAGTTCCTGCTTTGAGTTGCAAATGTAAGCAACCGAACCGGTATCAAATACCCAGGCACTACAACGAGAGTTGGTAAGGTACACATCAATAACATGTATATCATATATACCTTTGTTGACATTGGCCCCCTTCTTGTCGGCCGGATACTTGGGGCAGTTCCGCTTCTAGTGGCCAGTTCCCTTGCAATAGAAGCACTCAGTCTCCAGCTTGGGTCCAGTCTTGGGTTTCTTCACAGGAGGAGCAACTGCTTTGCCACCTTTCTTGAAGTTTCACTTCTTTCCCTTGGATTTCTTGAAACTAGTGGTTTTATTCACCATCAACACTTGATGCTCCTTCTGGATGTCTGACTCAGTGACTTTCAACATCGCGAACACTCGGAGACTGACTTGTTCATCCCTTGCATGTGTAGTTCAACACAAAGCTCTTGTATCTAGGTGGTAGCGATTGAAGAACTTTGTCAGTGACAGCCTCTGGTGGGAGCTCAACCCCCAACTCAACCAGCCGGTTGTAGTACCCAGACATTCTGTGTATGTGCTCACTGACAGACCCGTTCTCCTCCATCTTGCAGGCATAGAACTTATCGGAGTTCTCATAGCTCTCGATCCGAGCATTCTTCTCAAAGATGAACATCAACTCCTGGAATATCTCATATGCCCCATGACATTCAAAACGCCTTTGAAGTCCTGGTTCCAAGCCATACAGCATGGAGCACTAAACTATTGAGTAGTCATCAACATGCAACTGCCAGGCGTTCACAACATCCATGATCGCTGGAGGGGGTGGCGCACCAAGCGGTGCATCAAGGGCATAAGACTTTTGGGTAGCCGTGAGGATAATCCTCGGTCTATGGACCCAGTCCACAGAGTTACTTCCATCATCTTTCTGATTGTCTGAGTGTAACACGATCCAAATTCACCAACCCAAGTTTGATCATCATGTGAGATGAGGTGGTTTCAATGGTGAACATCTCCATGTTGATCATATCTACTATATGGCTCGTGTTCAACCTTTCAGTCTCTCGTGTTCTAAGGCCATGTCGGTACATGCTAGGCTCTTCAAGTTTAACCCAAGTGTTCCGCATGTGCAAAACTGGCTTGCACCTGTTGTATGCGAACGTAGAGTCTATCACACCCGATCATCACGTGGTGCTTCGAAACGACAAACTTTCCCAAAATAAGGTGCATAAAAGGATTAACATCACATGCAAATCATAAATGACATGATATGGCCATCAACTTGTGCTTTTGATCTCCATCTCCAAAGCACCGGCATGATCTCCATTTCCACCAGCATGACACCATGATCTCCATCATCATGCCGCTGTTGGGGTTGTCATGCCAACCATTCTTCTACTACTATTGATGTCGCTTAGCGATAAAGTAAAGCATTACAAAGAACTTAATGATTGACACGCAGGTGCTACCTCTTGAGCATGCGTTGTTTTTCCCTTGAAGAGGAAAGGGTGATGCAGCAAAGTAGCGTAAGTATTTCCCTTGGTTTTTGAGAACCAAGGTATCAATCCAGTAGGAGACTACATGCAAGTCGCCTAGTACCAGCACAAACAATCAAGAACCTTGCAACCAACATGATAAAGGGTTGTCAATCCCTTCACGGCCACTTGCAAAAGTGAGATCTTATAAAGATAATAAGATAAATATTTTTGTTATTTTTGTTGTATAGATTGCAAAATAAAGATTGCAAAATAAATCGTAAACTAGAATTATAGATCGGAAACTTATATGATGTAAAGTAGACCCGGGGGCCATAGGTTTCACTAGTGTCTTCTCTCATGATAGCATATATTATGGTGGGTGAACAAATTACTGCCGAGCAATTGATAGAAAAGCACATAGTTATGATAATATCTAAGGCAATGATCATGAATATAGGCATCATGTCCGTGTCAAGTAGACCAAAACGATTCTGCATCTACTACTATTACTCCACACATCGACCGTTATACAGCATGCATCTAGAGTATTAAGTTCATAAGAACGGAGTAACGCATTAGGCAAGATGACATGATGTAGAGCAATAAACTCAAGCAATATGATATAAATCCCATCTTTTTATCCTTGATGGTAACAATACAATACATGCCTTGTTGCCCTGATATCACTGGGAAAGGACACCGCAAGATTGAACCCAAAGCTAAGCACTTCTCCCATTGCAAGAAAGATCAATCTAGTAGGCCAAACTAAACCGGTAATTCGAAGAGACTTGCAAAGATATCGAGTCATGCATATAAGAATTCAGAGAAGAACCAAATAATATTCATAGATAATCAAATTCATAAACCCACAATTCATCAGATCTCGGCAAACACACCGCAAAAGAGTATTACATTGAATAGATCTCCAAGAACATCAAGGAGAACTTTGTATTGAGAACCAAAGAGAGAGAAGAATCCATCTAGCTATTAACTATGGACCCGAAGGTCTGTGGTAAACTACTCACACATCATCGGAGAGGCTATGGTGTTGATGTAGAAGCCCTCCATGATCGAATCCCCCTCCGGCAGATCACCGGAAAAGGCCCCAAGATGGGATCTCACGGGTACAGAAGGTTGCGGCGGTGGAAAAGTGGTTTTGTGGCTCCCCTGGATGTTATAAGGGTACATGGGTATATATAGGCGAAAGAAATACGTCGGTGGAGCTTCGTGGGGCCCACAAAGGTGGGGGTATGCCTACCACCCCTGGTCGCGCCCCCTTGCCTCATGGAAGCTTCGCGGACTTCTAGACTTGTACTCCAAGTCTTGTGGGTTGGGTTTGTTCCAATAAAGATCCTCGCGAAGGTTTCGCTCCGTTTGATATTCCTTTTCTGCGAAACACTGAAATAGGCAAAAAACAGCAATTTGCACTGGGCCTTCGGTTAATAGTTTAGTCCCAAAAATAATATAAAAGTGCATATTAAAGCCCCTTAAACATCCAAAACAGATAATATAATAGCATGGAAGAAACCAAAATTATAGATACGTTGTAGACGTATCAAGCATCCCCAAGCTTAATTCCTGCTCGTCCTCGAGTAGGTAAATGATAAAAACGGAATTTCTGATGTGGAATGCTACCTAACATAATTTTCAATGTAATTTTATTTATTGTGGCATGAATATTCAGATGCGAAAGATTCAAGACAAAAGTTTAATATTGACATAAAAACAATAATACTTCAAGCATACTAACCAAGCAATTATGTCTTCTCAAAATAACATAGCCAAAGAAAGCTCTTCCCTACAAAATCATATAGTTTGTCCATGCTTCATTTTCGTCACACAAAATGCTCCCATCATGCACAACCCTGATAACAAGCCGAGCAATTGTTTCATACTTTAGTATTCTCAAACTTTTTCAACTTTCACGCAATACATGAGCGTGAGCCATGGACATAACACTATGGGTGGAATAGAATATGATGATGGAGGTTGTGTGGAGAAGACAAAAAAAAAGAGAAAGTCTCACATTAACGCGGCTAATCAACGGGCTATGGAGATGCCCATCAATTGATGTCAATGTGAGGAGTAGCGATTGCCATGCAACGGATGCACTAGAGCTATAAATGTATGAAAGCACAACAAAAGAAACTAAGTGGGTGTGCATCCAACTTGCTTGCTCACGAAGACCTAGGGCATTTTGAGGAAAATTCCCACTAGTATATGGAAGTGACAAAATAAGAGACTCTCTATCATGAAGATCATGGTGCTACTTTGAAGCACAAGTGTGGAAAAAGGATAGTAACATTGCCCCTTCTCTGTTTTTCTCTCATTTTTTTCTTTTTTTGGGACTTCTCTTTTTTTGGCCTTTCTCTCTTTTTTTTATTTCCTCACGTCACAATGCTCTAATAATGATGATCATCACACTTCTATTTATTTACAGCTCAAAAATTATAACTCGATACTAGAACAAAATATGACTCTATATGAATGCCTCCCGCGGTGTACCGGCATGTGCAATGATTCAAGAGTGACATGTATAAAAATTATGAGCGGTGGCTTTGCCACAAATACGATGTCAACTACATGATCATGCAAGGCAATATGACAATGATGGAGCATGTCATAAAAAACAGAACGGTGGAAAGTTGCATGGCAATATATCTCGGAATGGCTATGGAAAATCCATAATAGGTAGGTATGGTGGCTGTTTTGAGGAAGATATAAGGAGGTTTATGTGTGAAAGAGCATATCATATCACGGGGTTTGGATGCATCAGCGAAGTTTGCACCAACTCTCAATGTGTGAAAGGGCAATGCACGGTACCGAAGAGGCTAGCAATGATGGAAGGATGAGAATGCGTATAATCCATGGACTCAACATTAGTCATAAAGAACTCACATACTTATTGCAAAAATCTACAAATCATCAAACCAAGCACTACGCGCATGCTCCTAGGGGGATAGATTGGTAGGAAAAGACCATCGCTCGTCCCCGACCACCACTCATAAGGAAGGCAATCAAAGAAACACCCCATGCTTCAAATTTGTTACACAAGGTTACCATACGTGCATGCTACGGGACTTGCAAACCTCAACACAAGTATTTCTCAAATTCACAAATACTGAACTAGCATGACTCTAATATCACCATCTTCATATCTCAAAACAATCATCAAGTATCAAACTTCTCATAGTATTCAATGCACTCTATATGGAAATTTTTATTATACCCATCTTGGATGCCTATCATATTAGGACTAATTTTATAGCCAAAGCAAATTACCATGCTGTTCTAAAAGACTCTCAAAATAATATAAGTGAAGCATGAGAGATCAATAATTTCTATAAAATAAAACCACCACCGTGCTATAGAAAGATATAAGTGAAGCACTAGAGCAAAATTATCTAGCTCAAAAGATATAAGTGAAGCACATAGAGTATTCTAATGAATTCTGATTCATGTGTGTCACTCCCAAAAGGTGTGTACAGAAAGGATGATTGTGGTAAACTAAAAAGCAAAGACTCAAATCATACAAGATACTCCAAGTAAAACACATATCATGTGGTGAATAAAAATATAGCCTCAAGTAAAGTTACCGATACAAGAAGGCGAAAGAGGGGATGCCTTCCGGGGCATCCCCAAGCTTAGGCTTTTGGTTGTCCTTGAATTTTACCTTGGGGTGCCATGGGAATCCCCAAGCTTAGGCTCTTGCCACTCCTTGTTTCAAAATCCATCAAATCTTTAAACAAAAACTTAAAAACTTCACAACACAAAACTCAACAGAAAATCTCATGAGCTCCGTTAGTATAAGAAAACAAACCACCACTTTAATGTACTGTAATGAACTCATTCTTTATTTATATTGGTGTTAAACCTACTGTATTCCAACTTTTCTATGGTTCATGCCCCCCCCCCCGGATACTAGCCATAGATGCATCAAAATATGCAAACAACACGCGAAAAACAGAATCTGTCAAAAACAGAACAGTCTATAGCAATCTGGAGGTTCTGAATACTACTGTAACTCCATAAATTCTGAAAATTAGGACGACCTAAATAATT
Source organism: Triticum urartu (assembly GCF_003073215.2). Taxonomy (NCBI): domain Eukaryota; kingdom Viridiplantae; phylum Streptophyta; class Magnoliopsida; order Poales; family Poaceae; genus Triticum; species Triticum urartu. The sequence continues at coordinate 319,674,282 of NC_053024.1, read as the reverse complement.
TGTATATTGATCTACTGCAGTTCGAATTGGTATTTTATCACTCTCTGGTAAAAAAAATGAAAATTATTCTCGTGAGCGCATACTTTCTGTTTTTATCAGCAAGATCAAACAACAATCACCCAAGAAGATCCTAAAGGCTTTACTTGGTGCAAACACTAATTAAAAAATAAAACACAATCATAACAGAGGATAGATGATTTATTTATTACTAAACAGGAACAAAAATAAAATTGGGTTGCCTCCCAACAAGCGCTATCATTTAACGCCCCTACCTAGTCATTGATAATTTCAATGATGCTCACATGAAAGACAAGAATTGAAGCACAAAGAGCATCATGAAACACGTGAAAAACACATCTAAGTCTAACATACTTCCTATGCGTAGGCATCTTATAGGCAAACAAATTATCATAGCAAGCAAAAACTAGCATATGCAAGGAAGAGGAAAGAAACAATAGCAATCTCAACATAACGAGAGGTAATTTAGCAACATGAAAATCTCTACAACCATATTTCTCTCTCTCATAATAATTACATGTGGGATCATAATCAAATTCAACAATATAGCTATCATATAAAATATTCTCAGCATGATGCACATGCGTGCAAAGTTGACACTCTTCCAAAATAGTGGGATTAACATTAACTAAAGTCATGACCTCTCCAAACCCACTTTTATCAAAAACTTCATAAGATTGAACATTCTCCAAAAATGTGGGATCTAAAGTTGACACTCTTCCAAACCCACTTTCAATATTGCAAACATTATTATCAATCTTATAATCATCATGGGGCTTAAATAAACTTTTAAGATCATAAGAAGAATCACCCCAATCATGATCATTGCAACAAGTAGTGGACATAGCAAAACTAGCATCTCCAAGCTTAGGGTTTTGCATATTATTAGCACAATTGGAATTCATAGAATTTATAATAACATCATCGCAATCATGCTTTTTATTCAAAGATCTATCGTGAATCACTTCATAAAGTACTTCATCACAATTTTCAAATTCACGAATTTCGAACAAAACTTCTTAAAGATAATCTAGTGCACTCAACTCACTAGCAATAGGTTCATCATAATTGGATCTCTTAAAGAGATTAGCAAGTGGATGAGGATCCATCAACTTTTAGCAAGCGAAGATGCAAGCAAAATGAAGGTACATGCTAACATAAGATCAAACGGAAGAAGGGCGAAAGAAAATGCAAAGGTTTTTGAAAATCATTTTAGAAGTGGGTGGGAGAGGAAAACGAGAGGCGAATGGAAAATAATGTAATGCGAGGGAGAAGAGTTTATCATGGGTACTTGGTATGTCTTGACTTGAGCGTAGATCTCCCCGGCAACGGCGCCAGAAATCCTTCTTGCTACCTCTTGAGCATGCGTTGGTTTTCCATTGAAGAGGAAAGGGTGATGCAGCAAAGTAGCGTAAGTAGTTTTTGAGAACCAAGGTATCAATCCAGTAGGAGACTACACGGAAGTCACCTAGTACCTCCACAAACAATCAAGAACCTTGCAACCAACACGATAAAAGGGTTGTCAATCCCTTCACGACCACTTGTAAATCTGAGATCTGATAAAGATAATAAGATAAATATTTTTGGTATTTTTGTTGTATAGATTGGAAAATAAAGATTGCAAAATAAATAGTAAACTAGAATTATAGATCGGAAACTTATATGATGTAAAGTAGACCCGGGGGGGCATAGTTTTCACTAGTGGCTTCTCTCATGATAGCATATATTACGGTGGGTAAACAAATTACTGCCAAGCAATTGATAGAAAAGCGCATAGTTATGATGATATCTAAGGCAATGATCATGAATATAGGCATCACGTCCATGTCAAGTAGACCGAAACGATTCTGCATCTACTACTATTACTCCACACATCGACCGCTATCCAGCATGCATCTAGAGTATTAAGTTCATAAGAATGGAATAACGCATTAGGCAAGATGACATGATGTAGAGGGATAAACTCAAGCAATATGATATAAAGCCCATCTTTTTATCCTTGATGGCAACAATACAATGCATGCCTTGCTGCCCCTGCTATCACTGGGAAAGGACAACGCAAGATTGAACCCAAAGCTAAGCACTTCTCCCATTGCAAGAAAGATCAATCTAGTAGGCCAAACTAAACCGATAATTCGAAGAGACTTGCAAAGATATCAAATCATGCATATAAGAATTCAGAGAAGAACCAAATAATATTCATAGATAATCAAATTCATAAACCCGCAATTCATCAGATCTCAGCAAACACACCGCAAAAGAGTATTACATCGAATAGATCTCCAAGAACATCGAGGAGAACTTTGTATTGAGAACCAAAGAGAGAGAAGAAGCCATCTAGCTAATAACTATGGACCCGAAGGTCTGTGGTAAAGTACTCACACATCATTGGAGAGGCTATGGTGTTGATATAGAAGCCCTCCGTGATCGAATCCCCCTCCGGCAGATCGCCGGAAAAGGCCCCAAGATGGGATCTCACGGGTACAAAAGGTTGCCGCGGTGGAAAAGTGCTTTCGTGGCTCCCCTGGATGTTTTTAGGGTACATGGGTATATATAGGCGAAAGAAGTACGTCGGTGGAGCTCCGTGGGGCCCACAAGGGGTGGGGCGCACCTACCCCCTAGGCGCGCCCCCTGCCTCGTGGAAGCTTCGCGGACTTCCAGACTTGTACTCCAAGTCTCCTGGGTTGGGTTTGTTCCAAGAAAGATCCTCGCAAAGGTTTCGTTCTGTTTGGGTTCCGTTTGATATTCCTTTTCTGCGAAACACTGAAATAGGCAAAAAAACAGCAATTTGCACTAGGCCTTCGGTTAATAGGTTAGTCCCAAAAATAATATAAAAGTGCATATTAAAGCCCATTGAACATCCAAAACAAATAATATAATAGCATGGAACAATAAAAAATTATAGATACGTTGGAGACGTATCAGCAGGTCATACAATAATTAAAAACAACCCTATGGCTCCTGCCGGTTGCTGTATGCATCGACATGCAAGTCGATACAAACTATTACAAACATGATCATATCATACATCAAATATATTTCATCATGTCTTTGGCCATATCATATCACAACATACCCTGCAAAAACAAGTTACACGTCCTCTAATTGTTGTTGCATGTTTTACGTGGCTACTATGGGTATCTAGCAAGAACCATTCTTACCTACGCAAAGCCACAGTTGTGATATTCAAGTTGCTATTTAACCTTCTACGAGGACCGCCTTTGTAAAATCTGATTCAACTAAGGTGGGAGAGACAGACACCCGCCAGCCATCTTTATGCAACAAAGTCACATGTCAGTCGATGGAACCGGTCTCATGTACGTGGACATGTAAAGTTGGTACGGGCCGCTTCATCCCACAATACTGCCGAATCAAGAAAACACCAAGGAAGGAAGCAATCTGAATATCAACGCCCACAAACTCCTTTGTGTTCTACTCATGATGTCATCTATGCATAGACCTATCTCATGATGCCACTATTGGGGAACGTTGCATGGGAAATAAAAAATTCCTATGCTCGCCAAGATCAATCTAGGAGATGAACATATACGAGAGGAGATATTGGATCTACATACCATTGTAGATCGCTAAGCGGAAGCGTTAAGAAACGCGGTTGATGTAGTCCAACGTCTTCGCGATCCAATCATGATCCATCTCGTGAACTCCCAATACAAGTGCCAAAATGACGGCACCTCTGCGTTCAACACACGTGCGGCTTGATGACGCCTTCACCTCCTCAATCCAGCGAGTGATGGTGAAGTAATACCCCGAGTCCTCTGGCAGCACAACGGCGTGATGTTGCTGGTGGTGGAGAAATCTCAGCAGGGCTTTGCCAAGCCTCACGGAGAAGAAGAAGGACTACGAGGGAGAGGAAGGGAAGTGTCGTGGCATGGATTGGGTGCAGCTGCCCTCCCTCTACCCCTCTATATATAGGAGGAAGGGAGGAGGAGGGGCTCCCTAGGGTTTCCTTGCGGGGGCCGGCGGCCACAAGAGGCAACCCTAGATGGGTTTTTGGCCGCCTCCCCTCGAGAAGCCTTGGCCCCCAAGGCAAAGGGGGTGGCTGCCCTAGGGGCGCCCCACCTCCTCTCATAATGTGGGAACGGGTCTTGGGGGCGCACAGCCCCTTAGTGGGCTAGTGTGCTCCCTCCCCTTGGCCCATGAGGCCCCCCAACGCTTCCTGAGGCCCCTAAAACCCCTTTCGGTTCTCTAGGCCGTCACTCGGTACCCCCGGAGCAATTCCAGATTCCGATAACCTTCGTCCTATATATCGATCTTCACCTTCTGACCATTCTGGAGTTCCTCGTCATGTTCATGATCTCCTCCAGGACTCTAAACAACCTTCGGTTACCACCATAACAATTCAACTATACTTCTTCGCTAAACGTTAAGTGTGTAGACCATGCGGGTTCGAGAACTATGCAGACATGACCGAGACACCTCTATGGTCAATAACCAATAGCGGGACCTAGATGTCCATATTGGTTCCTACATTTTCTACGAAGATCTTATCGGTCGAACCTCGATGTCAAGGATTCAGACAATCCAGTATGTAGTTCCCTTTGTCTGTCGGTATGTTACTTGCCCAAGATTCGATCGTCTGTATCACCATACCTAGTTCAATCTCGTTACCGGCAAGTCTCTTTACTCGTCCCGTAATAGAAGATCCCATGATTAACTCATTAGTCACGTTGCTTGCAAGCCTGTTGTGATGTTGTATTACTCAGTGGGCCCTGAGATACCTCTCTGTCATACGGAGTGACAAATCCCAGTCTTGATCCATGCCAACTCAACAGACACCCTCGGAGATACCTGTACAACACCTTTATAGTTACCCAATTATGTTGGACGTTTGGTACACACAAGGTACTCCTCCGGTGTCAGTGAGTTGCATGATCTCATGTTCATAGGAACATATACTTGGCATGCATAAAACGATAGCAATAAACTTGATACAATCATATGCTACGTTCATAGTTTGGGTCTTGTACATCACATCATTCTCCTAATGATGTGATCCCGTTATCAAATGACAACTCATTTATATGGCTAGGAAACCACAGCCATCTTTGATCAACGAGCTAGTCCGGTAGAGGCTCACTAGGGACATGTTGTTGTCTATGTATCCACACATGCATTTGAGTTTCCGGTCAATACAATTATAGCATGGATAATAAACGATTATTATGAACAAGGAAATATAATAATAACCACTTTATTATTGCCTCTAGGGCATATTTCCAATAGTTTTTTATGTCAAGCAGGTGCATTGTCGGTTGGGCATGGATAAAGGATTGCTACACAGGACAGAGGCTTCATGGCCGTCTTTTGGCCTCCCCATGGGTTTGATTGAGCGCATGACGGCAAAAGGAAAAGGTGTCAACAAAGCTCCTACGCAGTACAGTTGGAGAAGACACGTTGTGAAAGCATTTATTTTAGAACACATTATAGACGCAAGCGCTCATATATGCAGGAATAATGCGAGCACGAGGACTTAAATCCTAGTGGGCTGGTGATACCACGGTCCTCCTAACCATTCAATCACAAGTTGATTCATGGTTGTGAAAACATTTGCTTGGTGGAAAAAGATGTCCCTTCAATTGCCATGAACCGGTGTGTGTTGTTGCTTCAACAAAAAATGTGGTTAGACGTACCCTTTTTATGTCTATTGTTAGTCGTTGTGGCTTATTCCAAGATAATTTTGTACTTTAAACCCCATTTATTCAATAATTCAAATTATTTTTCTAAATAATATTTTTTGTGTCTTACTGTTTGTCGAGTCGTGTGGGTTACCCATTCAGAGGTGTCTACTCGGTCATGATTTTCACACGGTCGTCCATCGGGTTGATGTAGTCAACTGCTATGTTCGGATGGCCGAGCAGCACTTGTTTATTAGCGAGATACTCCCCAGCTTGCGGTTATTACAAGAAGTCGTAATAATGATAGGATGATAAACATTGTCCTTCACAAACAGACTTTCATGTCATCAAAAACAAATCATCAAAGAGAGATATTCGCAATGATCATCCTCAAGGCAGATAGAAACACATTAACAAAATCATTTGTCCATGCGATCAACTGGCAAGATGAACCAAGCAGACTATTGATGGTCCGGGAAAAAGGGCGACCAGCGTAGACATGAAGCATACATGCTAGTCGGACAGGCAACAGATGTAAAAGATCGGGAGAGATGGCAGATCACGCCATTTGGCCAGCCATAGGGGCCGAACGATATGCAACACAACACGTGATCCGTTTAGCCGTTTACGACTAGCTATGCGCTGGTGTTCATTACATTGCTTGGTGTGCCAAGTAACGAGTGTTGAATAAGTGATGGATGAGAGCATACATGCTTGTCCGGGGCGTGCTTCTAAGGGTGTTACGTTCATTGTGTACGACGATGTGTCTGTTGGTCTTTAGGTTGGTTTCTCGTCGATACGTCATTGGTGATTAATTAGTTTTTGTGCAATGGCCATGACGTCGTTGTCCATTCCATCGCACGCCAGGGGCCACATCAAGGCGGTGCATACGGTACTATGCGGCAACTTGTGCACCTGTTTTTGCCAGGCATGGTACACAGAGAGTGCTCCCGGAGAGGATAAAGGTCTCTAGCAGTGCACATGCTAACGGTGATGTGACGGTGGCCCGATTTTTCAATGAGAGTGGGGATAACTATCGATTTGGTGGATTTTGACCTTGACGATCTGGCTATACCATACTTGACGATATGCCTCAACAATCGCTAAACTAATCTCCGATGGTTATTGACCTTGTCGTAGGCACGATCAACCTGAACAACGAGGTTTGAGTTCCTGCAAGCAATCGAAGAACCGGAAAAAACAAAAGTGAATTGCAATCTGAAATTGTGGATGAAAAATTAAGCACACGAACTAGATCAGAAGTTGGGGTTCCACTGTGGATCTAATAAGGCGGTAATCCTACATGTTTTGTAGATGCAAATTATAGCGATGGCTAGACAATACAGTAAAACCCAAGTCTAAAATCCTAACGTAGACTCGGTATTTATTAAAGAAGGACGTGCGGTCCGAGTCGGTTCGTTGTGCCACTGCATGCTTGCTTTTGTTGAGTTGATGACGTGTTGGCCCGTCATGGGGTAGCGCACCAAGAAGTCCTTTGGACCAACAGGTTACTCCTCTTGAAACATTGAACCAAAACAAAATTGTCGAACCCTGTAGTGTTGCCGTCTTGCACTGCATGCATGATGGATGATATGGATGGTTCGATGATGGAAGGCATGCATGCACATGCATGTATATGCTCCTTGCACATGAATGAACACACTTGTGGCTGCTCCTCATCTTCACACGGGGATTGTAAAAATATTCTATTATTCTACATAAAATAAAATAAAGTGTTGTATTTCTATTCCGAGAAACAAATAGTAATTTATATAATTATTAATAGAAATCACCTGATTATTGTATATGAGGATAATATTTTTGGTCGTATCTGTAGAGGCCATGTCCACATCATCCTCCCTTTCTTAAAAACAAAGTTGTCCTCGGCTTTGAATAATCTGAAAATAGACTTTATCTGTAGTTCTTGAACTTGTTGCTGAATCTCCATGGTCTCCTCTGGATTAGTCCGGTACGGCGCCCGGTTGGGTAGTGAGGCACCAGGTACCAAGTTAATTTGGTGTTCAATTCCTCTCATAGGTGGCAACCCCGGTGGTACTTTCTTTGGGAAAACATCATGAGACTCCTGCAAAACATTAGTGACAACAGGAGGCAAAGAAGGAGGCATATCCTCAAAGGAAAACAAAACTTCTTTCCATATAAGAGCATAACATTCATTAATTTGAGCATCTAACTCAAAAATTTCAGCACATGTAGCTAAGAAAGAAGCACCTTTCAATTTAATTTCTTTAGATGTGCTAGGATCAGATTTGTACATCTTATTAAATTGTTCTAACTCATCAATAACTTTCTGATTTTCAAAGTTAGTATGCTCAATATTTGTCTTTCTACTAGCCCTAGCAAGATCATCTTTTAAAATTTGCTCAGGAGACATAGGGTGTAGAATGATTTTTTTCTTTTCTGTGTGAGAGTGTACTGATTAGTTCTACCATCATGTAAACGTTGTTTATCATACTACCATGGCCTTCCTAGTAACATAGCACAAGCTTGCATAGGCACAATATCACAGTCAATAGTATCATGGTATGAACCTAAAGAAAAAGGAACTCTCGTCATGTGTGTTACCTTTACTTTTCCAGCATCATTAAACCATTGAATGTAGTAAGGATGTGGAGATGTTGTAGGGAAGGTAGGGAGAGCTTCTCCACCATGTAAATGCCTGCTAAATTGTTACAACTCCCTCCATTAATGATTATGCGAACTGAACGATCATTGACGACTCCTTTGATGTGGAAGAGGTTGTGACATTGATCCTTCTTTGCTTTGACAATCTGAGCACTAAGGACACGATATGATATGATACTCATGTACTTATCAGTGTCTTTGGCGGTCACATGTTCTTCCTCTTACGTCAGTCTTATGTCATCGTCTTCATGTGCAGCGAGCAAGGCATATGTATCTTCATCAAAATCACTAGCGGGGTTGTACTCGCCGTCTTCATGAATGATCAATACACATTTATTAGGACACTCCTTCATGACATGGCCAAATCCCTTACAAGTGTGCCACTGGATATCCTTTGTTCTTTTGGAGGAAGCGGACTATGATGATGAACTATCTGTTGGAGTTGGTGGAGTACTTCTCATTTGTGCTGAAGTTGATGAAGTAGGCCTCGGTCAAGAGGTTGCAGGTGTTATCGTAGAGGTGAGAGTGGATGGGGAAACAGGGGTGCGTGGTGCCCATGTGGAAGTACGACCTGCAGAAAAATTAGAACGCATTCTCGAACGACCATGCACTTCATGTTCAGCATGTATAGCAAGATGGAATAAACAGGTCATCGAATGATAATCCTTATAAGCAAGTATGTCATAAATTTCTCTATTCAATCCACCCAAGAACCTAGCCATAGAGGCTTCCTTGGTCTCAACTAAACCACAACGTAACATGCTCATTTGCAATTCTTGATAATATTCTTCCATGGATTTGGATCCTTGGTTCAAACATTGTAGTTTATTTAACAAGTCACGTTCATAATAACCGGAAACAAACCGGTGACGCATGATTAATTTCAAAGCTTCCCAAGTGGCACGAATATTATTAGGATGTTTGCGACAATGTTCTCGCCACCAAACAAAAGCAAAATCACTAAACTCACTAGTTGCAGCCCTGACTCTTTTATCATCGGGAAAATCATGGCAAGAAAATTTTTGATCAACTAATAATTCCCAGTCAAGATAAATATCCGGGCCATATTTCCCATCAAAAGGAGGCATGAAAAATTTAATTTTACCCAAAGAGTCATCATGGCCACATACCTGAGGACGCTGATGTCGTCCCATACCTTGTTGATTATTGCGTAGTCGACGATGATCACGGTCATTGTTATCATTAACTGAATCAGGATCCTCGGAATCACCATCATAGTTTTCATCTTGGCTGTCCTCATGTGGGCCGGCTATTGAGTTGGCGTTGCGAGGACGGGGCTTCTCGACGGCATCGGTGTATGAAAGAGGGTGCCTCGGGTCCCCTGGGAGCACCCGACAATCTCGTTGTAGACCTATGTTGGTGGCTGGAAGACACGGAGCGGCAGTGGAGGCGGCACCCAGATGGGTATCCTGGGCATAAAGACATTTCATAATAGATGCAAGTGTTTGAGTGAACATCTTATTGCTATCCTCAATCGACTTGAGACGCTTATCAAGTGCGCCCTCGAACGCTGTGAACTGCTCGGTGTATGCATGCACATCCTCCTCAAGGCGTGCCAGCGTGGCTTTCGTGTTGTCTTCTCACCTGCCATGGTTAGGATGGAACAAGAACAAAATCACAAGTATATTGCTCCTATAGTAACTACGGTGAGGCGGTGGAAATGTCTCTCAACTCTCTAAAAATTACCAAGCTCTTACCAGTTCTTACCGTGCTGCAGTGGTTGTCGACCTTTGGCAATGTCAAAAGTGATCAAAAGATTGATATAACGATTACCAAGGGACCGAACAAGGTGCAATATAGGAAGTGGAGCTTGGTGAAGGTTTTCTCAACTCATAATATGCGGCACAATTAAGCAAATGCAAGTTGAATAATTGCTCAAACTCCTAACTAGTGCTGGCAGTCGACTAGTAAGAGAAAAAACAATCTAAGCCTAGATACGGAATCACGTGAGAGGAAACTAATGAAAATGTAATAGCTCTAAGTATCTAGATATAAGTGAAGTATAAACGTAGTGTATGGCACTCAACAGTAAAAGATGTCTCGTATAGCAGAGACGATTCTGAACGTCAAAAGAAATCGCACAAAAAGTGCTAGCCGAACTTTGTAAGCCTTTTTCTGTACTTTTTCTTTTTTCTCTCTTTTTTGCAGGGTGGTTACTAGCAGAAGTAGAAGTCACGTACACAATTGAATGAAACAAAGATTGGAAGGATTCTTGGCGTTGAAACTTGTGCTACTAGAGCTGCAAAAGCTAATCAAATAAAACAAGACATTGTCCTTACGGTGATGCTACCTGCATGCATGCAAGATTGTGCAAATAATTTAGAGAGCAGACACAACGGTGGTGGATATCAGAGGGTACAGCGGTGCTGGATGACAGAGGAAACAGCGGTGGACAGGTGGGCGTATGTACGGGTGAAGTGTGGGTGGAAGGTCGGATGGGCGGGGCTAATTTTGTGTTTTGACCCTTATATAAAACCTATTCGAGATTCGACTCTAGTCTGAAAAAATTTCGAGATCTGACCTTTTTGCTACCGCTAGGGACCATGGCGGTAGGGTATAACAGTCTACCGCCAAGGTCCCTGGCGGTAGGGTTGCATGCCCTACCGCCAAAAACCTCCTAAGTATTGAACACAGTGTGTGCCCGTGCCTACTGCCAAGCACCTTCGCGGTAGGGTTGTGCGGGCTACCGCCACCAAAGCCCCTGGTGGTAGGCTGTTAGATCCTACCGCCATGGATTCTAGCGGTAGCAAAAGGGTCAGATCTCGAAAAAATTTCAAACTAGGGTCAAATCATGAATAGGTTTCAAAAAAGGGTCAAAACATGAAAATTTGTCGATGGGCGGACGCGCGGTGTCAGACATGAATGATCGTGTGTCTGGCTGTTCACGTAAGCTGCCACTATGCGGGTGATGATACTCTGTAACCAAATTAATGCCTGATAAAAATATAGCAAGGGAAAATAAAGGCGTTGACAAATAAGAGTTTTTTTGGAACGGCCATGACAGAGGAAAATATGGTGGACAAAAGAGGATCGATCTAGTAGATAATTTCTCCCGAACCAATCTAAACCAGCACTAATTCTAGGATGAATGCAACTAACAATTGAACTATGCAAATACTAGTTGTAAAAATTGCTAAAGGCTAAAAAGGTACTCCCTCCGATCACTTTTATAAGACCTTGAAGACATTTCAGACAATGTACAAAACAGCTCATTTTGAGTTGTCTGAAATGACTAATAAAAGTGAACGGAGGGAGTAGGTGTAATGGATGAACTAATCTAATTTGTTTTTGGCTTTTTCATGGGTTCATAGGACAAAAAATAAACTAATCTACGAAAACTATAAATCTCTCACCGATGAACCTAAAAATTGATACCACTTGATGTGACGGTGGCCCGATCTTTCGATAAGAGTGGGGATAACTATCGATTTGGTGGGTTTTTACCTTGATGATACGCCTCGACAATCGCTAAACCAATCTTCAATGGTCATTGACCTTGTCGTAGGCACGATCAATCTGAACAACGATGTACAAGTTCAAGCAACCGAAGAACCGGCAATAACAAAAGTGAATTGCAATCTGAAATTGCAGATGAAAAATTGAACACACGAACTAGATCAGATGTTGGGGTTCCACTGTGGATCTGACAAGGCAGTAGTCCTACACGTCTCGTAAATGCAAATTGTAGCGATGGCTAGACAATCTCTCCCTAATAATAAAGCACGCTCCGTGGGTTCACCGTCGTGTCCTTTTTACACAAAGGTCCATGTGCTTTTTAGGAATTAAACCCGCCGTCCCTGTTTAATTTAAGTGGAGTAAAAAACGTTTCATACACGCCCAAGAGTTGTGCCTTTGTCCCGAGCAAAGCGGTCGGGGTTTCCTCTATCCTCTCCTCACGAGCGGATCCACCGCCGTTGCCCCTGCCCCGCCCCGCTACAGCCCGCCGTCGCCCCAGCACCGTTGGCCACCCCCGCTATAGCCGTTGTCGCCCCACCGCTCGTCGTTGCCTCCGTCTACGCGAGAAGCACGGCCAATCCGCCGGCCCCATGCCCCAGGGTCGCCGTGGCAGTGAAACCAACCCATATGTGCCTCCTCTCCTCAACCCTGGTATGTGCCCAAGCCACCGCCGCCACACGCCCACACCTCAGCCCACTTGCCGCCGCAGCCGCACCTCAGCCCGTTCACAGGTGCGGCCGCTTGCCGCCCCCGCCGGAACCCAACCACCTCCGTCTCCCATACACGACTGGATCAACACCCCCTCCAATGGATGCCGCCCCAAACACCTCACCCAACAGGACGGCAGCCAAGCCAACCTCGACAAGTCGTTGCTTGCCCCTGTCCACCTCTGTCATGGAAGTGGGAGGGAGAGGAAGGGAGGGAGAGAGAGAGAGAGAAAGAGAGAGGATTCTGGCGGTGGTGCTGCTCAGAATGGCTACAAAGGAGGAGGTTACTTGGTTCTGACCTGCAGCGGTCAGTGTGGCACGAGATGGGTGTTGGCTGCTGAAGCGGGGAAATAGAAATTGTGGAAGGTACATGTGATAAAGAAGTTTGGATGATCTGTCGTCAGTCCAAAAGGGTGCTAATATGTGAATTTTGTTGGCAGAATCAGGTTACGTGTATGGCTTCACTAAGTATCTCTTTTCTATTTATTGGATTTATTATAGTTTCAGACCGTTTGTTATTTGCGGGGAAGATGGCAGTCTCAAATTTACTCAAGCGACCCTGTTCAGCCAACTAGGATGAATTTCAAGATATCTACATCATTATCCTCGATCAGATGTTTGGGACATCAAAATTTTGGCCAAACCTACAAAAAAAAGTATGTTCATCTTATAAGATAGTGAATCTCTGATATTGTTAGTCCTTGTTGGTCGCGTCCAGCGTGGTATCATTGGTCTTGTTGTTGGCGGTACGTGCATGCCATTCGTGATGTTGGCTCTCGAGCCTGACACACAGTTGTAGCTCCTCGACCGATCTCTGTCGAAAGTTTGACAGCTGGGATTGATATGGCTGGAAAATTACACTGTTAAAATGTTATTTCTCACTGATAGATGTTTCTTTCTCCAGCTATTTTGTAGGGGCTAGGTGTAGGCGGACAGACTTCATGTTCAGGAATTTGACACACATGATGGAGGTTTAATGGATAAAGTCCATGACTAATTACCTACGTTAGAAAATTCGCAAAACAGTGGGCTAAATATAGGCATGTTGAGTAGATGAAACATTTAGACATATAGCATGGTCTGCCTCCTAGCTGCAGCATGTGTGCTCGACAGGGCACTGCTAGCATTTGAGGCTCATTGACATCTCACACGCATGGTAATTTTATGTAGTTTGTTATTGATCTGCTTCTATCTTCCTACACTCTTTTATCATATATCCTTCTATTATGTGTCATGATATATAAGCACACAATAAAGCTATTCCGACATACTCTGAACGTCACCTTGCTTGGGTCATCATATAGACATGAGTATTTAATAGTTTGATTTTATCTAATTCATTCTGACAAATTTTTAAATGTAATGTGATTGAGGACCTGAAAACATCACAACAGTTTGACAACAGAATTGTAGTTGTATCTTATGTGTAATTTAATGTCTTAATTTCGTAAATACACTACTAGGGAAAAGCCTATACACAGAATCTTATCAGCAGCGCTCTTTAAAATAAGGCGCTGCTGCTAGTTAGCAGTAGCGAGCTCAAGAATAACTCGTTGCTGAAATAAATATAGCAGTAGCGCGCCAGCTCAAAGACGCGCTACTGCTATAATTCCCACGAGGCCGCTGCGAGGCTAGCTATAGCAGCAACGCGTTATAATGACGGGCGCTACTGCTACGTAGCATAGTAGCAGCGCATTTCGCCAATAAGAGATACTGCTAAGTTTACTACAAAAATTTAGTCCCACCTCGCTCCGTGAAGAGAGTTTCTACCACCTTAAATATGTTACTTCTCAAACTTTGACAAGCACTTGGTCTTCATTGAACTCTATGTGTAGAATTTGTGGCTGCAATATGAGTCTTCACTTGTTCCTAAACCGGTGAGGACTCATATTGACAAATCAGATTATACACAAAAAGATCGTTGATGATCAATGTATTTTTGATACATTGAACTATATGTCTATTTTTACATGCTGACACATAGCAGTAGCGCTTCTTTGTAAAAGGCGCTGCTGCTATGTAGTTTAGCAGTAGCGTCTTTCTCTATAGCGTGCTACTGCTAAGCCATTCCATCTCCCACCCTATCTCCTCTATCCGATCCACTCACAGTCACACACTCACTGGATCCCTCTCAATCCCCCGCGCCGGTCCTCCCTCGTCGCCCCTCCTCCCTCTGTGTCGCCATCACCTCCTCCTCCTTGCTGGACTTGGTACCGGCCTCCTCCTCCGTCCTCCCTCTCCACTCGCCGCTGGCTGGTCCCTCCTCGCTCCGCCTTCCTCCTCCGTCCTCCCTGCACTGGCCGCCGGCCGGCCCCTCCTCTCTCCACCTTCCTCCTCCGTCCTCCATCCACTGAACGCCAGCCGGCCCCTCCTCCTCCTTGCTAGACTCGGTACCGACCTCCTCCTCCATCCTCCCTACATTTTGATTTAGTTGATTTAGTAGGCTAGTTGATTTAGTTGATTTAGAACATTTTGATTTAGTTGATTTAGTAGGCTAGTTGATTTAGAACATTTTGGTTTAGTTGATTTAGTAGGCTAGTTCATTTAGTTGATTTAGAACATTTTGATTTAGTTGATTTAGTAGGCTAGTTCATTTAGTTGATTTAGAACATTTTGATTTAGTTGATTTAGTAGGCTAGTTCATTTAGTTGATTTAGAACATTTTGATTTAGTAGGCTAGTTCACTTAGTTGATTTAGTATGCACCATTTTCATTTAGTTGATTTAGAACATTTTCATTTAGTTGATTTAGTTACTTTTTGGCAAAATGTAGGTGGTACCTTGTCATCTAATATGTTACTAGATCTTAGGATTATAATTGTCCATCAAATTGCTTCTCGCGGAAGAACCAAAAATATCTCATGCTACTGTTTTTCTTTCCTATGAAGTGGATCGTTAATCCTTTGCTCATATTGCTTTAGGAAAAATGGCGCCACCACCACCACCACTATGTTGACTGTGCAAGTCAAGGTGCGCCAGCAGCCTTGCAACTGGCAAGCTGTTCGGCATCTACTTCCAGCCGGGTTTTCGTCATGCGGCGGTAAGAAATTAGATGAAATGTAATAACTATTTTATTTTTAGTGTTGGCATTACTGCATTGTGTCGTTTTGCTTATTTTACACAGCTCGTCCCATGCAATGTGAGGTTGAAATTCAACAAGCTGACAGGAGACACTGTGACATTTGAGGCTCCTGAGGGCCATACACTATGGAGGTCGAGAAAGGACGCAATATGTCGCAGATTGGAGGAGATGGATGGGCCCGTTTCGTCGCTCGCATGCGTCTTACTGGTGGTGAGTTGATCAGCTTCTCCTTCAGAGCAGAAAGACCCAAGTTGGCTGTCATTTATCTCAACCTGGTGGAAGATGATGAAGATGACGAAGATGATGAAGATGATGAAGATAATAAGGACCCACTCGATGAAGATGATGAGGACCCACTTCATGAAGCCATCGTAGCTCAAAGAACAAGGCTGAGCGAGGAGGAGGTGTCCAACCTATGGGACATAATTCCGCCACGTGCTGACTTTGTCGGGGTGCCATTCGTGACCCGCCTGACAAATACCATGGTTGATCGACATGATATGGTATGTTATACTTACAAATGCAAATTATCTGATGAAATACTTAGTGTACAGTCCAATGATATGGTATGTTGTGTGGAATCTAGTCGATGATATGTTTTAGTGTAGAGTTTGATCACATGCTTATCAGTGTAGAATCTAAGGAAACTATTAATAGTGTAGATAATCCATATGTACTTATTTGCGAGGCTATTTATTAATTGAAATGTTTTTCTTATTCAGAAATTGGCAAAGAGCATATCTGTGAGTTATGGTATCGAGCCTGATAAAGAAGGCTCAGTTGGACTACGCCTTACTGCAAGGGGTTCCGTCACAACCTTTACTTACCGCGTGGACACGGACGGCCGCACACACTTAAACTCGGTTGGGTGGAAGAAATTGCTCGATGGCAAGAATTGTAACACCCCGTATGTAATTTACCTTATTTGTATTCCAACTCTTGCCGTTTCCGGCACTAAGTTATTTTTATTTCATCATTGTCGGGTTTTTATCTCCGTGTGTTTTGTCTTTGTCATGCATCTCATATCATGTCATCATGTGCATTGCATTTGCATACGTGTTCGTCTCATGCATCCGAGCATTTTCCCAGTTGTCCGTTTTGCATTCCGGCGCTCCTATGTCCTCCGGTGGTCCTTTCTACCTCTTTTCTTGTGTGGGTGTTAAACATTTTCGGATTGGACCGAGACTTGTCATGCGGCCTTGGTTTACTACCGGTAGACCGCCTGTCAAGTTTCGTACCATTTGGACTTCGTTTGATACTCCAACGATTAACCGAGGGACCGAAAAGACCTCGTGTGTGTTGCAGCCCAACACCCTTCCAAACTGGCCCAAAACCCACCTAAACCTCCTCCATCATTTAGATCGTTCGATCATGATCGCGTGGCCGAAAACCGCACCTCATTTGGAGCTTCCTAGCTCCCTCTACCTCTATATATAGCTCCCCTTCCCGAAAATCCCGGATCTTCTCTTCCCCCCTAACCCTAAATTTCTCCGCCGCCGCCGGACAATGTCCGCCTCCGCGCCGGACACCGACCCGAGCCAGTGAACGGCTGCCACCTGTCGATGCCGCCCCCGCTGGCCGCGCGGCCCGCCGAGCCCACGCGCGGCCCCCGCGGCCCGCCATCGCCGCCCCATCACGCTGCCGCCGCCCTCCTCCTCCCCACGCGCCGCCCGAGCCGCCCCGCACCGGCCGCCGCACCACCGCCGCCGGCGAGCACTGCCACCGGGCCGCTCCGCCTCCGGCGACCGCGCCCCACCACGCCTCGTCGCTCCGTTCCGCCGTCGTCGTCCTCCTCCGGCCGGATCCGCTAAGTCCGGCGACTTCGGTCCAAGTCCGGTGATGCCCTGCTTAGCTCCAGCGACCTCGACTCTGGCCGGTCATCCTCAGAGTGCGCGTGCTACAGTAACTTCTACAGTACCCGCCAAATCTGAGATCTAGACTCGGTTGACTTTCCCCCGAAACCCTAATCCCACATATTTTTTTTGCATACTTTCACATGCCATAACTCTGCATCCGTAGCTCTGATTCGTGCGTGTAGCATATCAAAATGTTCGTCTCGACGAGTACATCATTCCATCTCATTGCATCATTTTCATTTGATCTCATCTTGATGCCCGAAATGTTGTTAGAAGAGGGCTATGTGATGATTATTTCAGATCTGTTTCAGCAAATAGCCTTTTGTCATTTTTGCCATGATTAATGTGTGCATGCTATGATCCTGAGCTCTACATGTGTTTTGATGTATGCCATGCCATCTTTACAGGGGTGTATGCCATGTATTTTTGTGATCTTTGTGGTTACTAGCACAAGCATGCAAAGTAGCTTACTCGATGATGCTGATTTCAGGGACTTAGAATTTCACCAAGTCCTTGTCCTGCTGTAATTTTTATGCCATATGTTCATGTTGTTTCCTAGTGATCCGTGCCTCTTTTGAGAATGACCAGTAATGATGTTTTGTTAATACTGTGGTGCTCTATCCATCCATGTATTTGTTTTCATTTATGGAGGACCCTAGCTTGAGTCAATCGAGCTCTACTTTTGCTATAAAATGTTCCTGGCATATTGTTGACATGTTTAGCGATTTTGCCGAGGATGTTGCTATTGATCCATGCATGCTATGTTGTTGTTCTTGCCATGTCTAGCTTCTATGCCATGTCTTTTTGATGGATGTATGCTTAGTTTGTCATGCAATGCTCTGTAGTGAGTGCATCGAGCTCGTAAACATGCCTACTTGTTAATCTGTTTGCATGCTCCAGTTTTTCACTAAGTCTGAACCTGTTTATGTTTTTGCTATGTTCACATGCTTGCAATTGTATTTTATGATCCCTTTTGGCTCATGGTCACTAAGGGACTTTTGTTATATGCTTTGAGTAGTTGCATGCCATGCCTTGCCTGACCATGATATGTTCCTGTAGCATGTAGTTTTCATGCTCTAAAGTTTGCCTCCTGATGATAATTCCTGATATGCTGATAATTTCACTAAGTCTAAGACCAGTAATCATTTGCACTTTTGCCATGCTTGTTTGAACCTGTTAATGAGTGAATTAGCCATAGCTCAGTGTTCATCTTTTGTCAAGGATCATGAGTGGATCCCTGCCATGTATTTTGTTGTTTGTTTGAGTGTTGTAGCATATTTAACTTGATGCATTTAGATGGCTACTTGCTATTTATCGCAGACCGGTGCCATATTTGTTTTGCTTGCCATTTCCAAACCGTGCATCCGATTCTGGTGATCTTTATATCGATTTCAACCGAAATAAACTCCTCTTTCCAGTGGCACTCTTGGATTTCCAAGTTGAGGCCACGTTCATTCATTCCTTTCCAAATCTTGCATATGTATCGCATACTGCGTCCCGCATATCATACCATGTCTGCATCATGTTGCTTGAGCATTGCACGTGGTTGATTGTGTTCCTTTGTTCTTTTTGTTCTTGTTTGGGTAGAGCCGGAAGACGAGTACGTGAACGAGGAGCCCGTGGAGTACGCTTTCGAGGATCAAGGCAACTCTGAGAACTTTGCAGGCAAGATGACCATACCCTCGAAATCACTTCTATCTTTGCTTGCTAGATGCTCGCTCTTTTGCTATGCCTATGCTACGATGCCTACCACTTGCTTATCATGCATCCCATATTGCCATGTCATACCTCTAACCCACCTTGTCCTAGCAAACCGTTGTTTGGCTATGTTACCACTTTGCTCAGCCCCTCTTATAGCGTTGCTAGTTGCAGGTGAAGATTGGAGATCGTTCCTTGTTGGAACTTGTTTATTATTGGGATATCACTATATTATCTTGTTTATCTTAATGCACCTATATACTTGGTAAAGGGTGGAAGGCTCGGCCTTATGCCTGGTGTTTTGTTCCACTCTTGCCGCCCTGGTTTCTGTCATATCGGTGTTATGTTCCCGGATTTTGCGTTCCTTACACGGTTGGGTTATAATGGGAACCCCTTGACAGTTCACCTTGAATAAAACTCTTCCAGCAATGCCCAACATTGGTTTTACCATTCGCCACCTAGCCTTTTCCCTTGGGTTCCGTGGACTCAAGGGTCATCTTTATTTTAAACCCCCCCCCCCCCGGGGCCAGTGCTTCTCTAAGTGTTGGTCCAACTGAGCGATGTCCGGGGCTACCAGGGGCACCTCTAGGCTGGCCTACCCGACGTCTGGCTCATCTGAGTGTGCCCTGCGAACGAGATATGTGCAGCTCCTATCGGGATTTGTCGGCACATCCGGGCGGTGTTGCTAGACTTGTTTTACCATTGTCGAGGATGTCTTGTAACCGGGATGCCGAGTCTGATCGGATTGTCTTGGGAGAACGAATATCCTTCGTTGACCGTGAGAGCTTGTGATGGGCTAAGTTGGGACACCCCTGCAGGGATTTGAACTTTCGAAAGCCATGCCCGCGGTTATGGGCAGATGGGAATTTGTTAATGTCCGGTTGTAGAAGACTTGAACTTAACTTAATTAAAATGCATCAACCGCGTGTGTAACCGTGAGGGTCTCTTCTCGGCGGAGTCCGGGAAGTGAACACGGTGTTGGAGTAATGCTTGACGTAGGTTGTTCTAGGATCACTTCTTGATCATAGTTGTCCGACCGTGCTTTTGCCTTCTCTTCTCGCTTTCTTTTGCGAATATGTTAGCCACCATATATGCTAGTCGCTTGCTGCAGCTCCACATCATACCTTTACCTTACCTATAAGCTTAAATAGTCTTGATCACGAGGGTGTGAGATTGCTGAGTCCCCGTGACTCACAGATTACTTCCAAAACCAAATGCAGGGACCGATGATACCGTTCCAGATGATATGACCGAGCTCAAGTGGGAGTTCGATGAAGCCTCTCGTCGTTACTACGTGTCTTTCCCAGATGATCAGTAGTGGTGCCCAATTGGGGCGATCGGGGACTATGTTGCATTTGGGGTTTATCTTCTTTTTGGTTCTGTAGTCGGACCTTGAGTGTATTTGGTTGAATGTAATGTTATTCATGTATTTGTGTGACGTGGCGAGTGTAAGCCAACTATGTATCCTTTCCCCTTTATTTATATTACATGGGTTGTTTGCGAAGATTACCTCACTTGCGACATTGCTTTCAATGCGGTTATGCCTCTAAGTCGTGCTTCAACACGTAAGAGATATAGCCACATCGAGGGAGTTACAAGAATCTTCGTGTTGGACAGGCCATCCTAATTACTATCAGGAACACCAACCGCCCAAGCTTGAGGATGATGGTTGTCTTCGATATCATCTAGAACTACATATGTGTGTGTGGATATATCATCTAGAACTACATATGTGTGTGTGGCTATATCATCTAGAACTACATATGATGATCGTCGTCGATATCATCTAGAACTACATATGATGATCGTCGTTGATATGACCTTGTACTACTTGAGGATGCATGTTGACTATGCATTAAATTTTTATCTAGTACTCCCTTCATTCCAAATTACTCGTCGTGGTTTGAACTAAAACCACGACGAGTAATTTGGAACGAAGGGAGTACTACCCAGTAATGGTTTATGAATTTGATATCTACTAGCAGTACCTAGTATCTAGTATCTGAAAGGAAAAATTAAAGGGAAAGGGGTACGAGGGAAAATGATGAAAGATATAGCAGTAGCGAGGGACTATGAAATCGCTACAGCTAAGTAATAGTAGCGCGTTCATAAATAGCGCTGCTGATATCGTCAACTGTAGTAGCGCGGGTAAGGACCGCGCTACTACTATAATTTAGCTGTAGCGCCTTATTAGTAGCGCGGCCACCCGCGCTGCTGCTAGCCTCAAAACCCGCGCTACTACTAGGGTTTTCCCTAGTAGTGATAGGACATTGTAGATGGACAATGCTTTAGCAGGCATATTGGAGTTGGCTTTGCTAATCAACAAAGAAAGTGGCATAGATTAAGGTGCTAATCTGGTGAATGGTTTTACCATTGTATGCTTCTCAATGTCAGTCCACAAGGAGTTTGTTGATCTTCTTGCCTAATATGATGAATTCTACATCTGAAAAAAGGATCAACTCGAGGGTCTGAAACTAGGGTAACACTTCCATATCTTCTAATTTACTTTGTTGATATTTCAGTCCTTAATCCTATTTCTCAGCATCTCCATTTTGGTTACGTCGGTTGGTGCTACAAAACATAGCAAGCCATACATATGTGTCTCATAGCTGATTTTCATTTTTTTATTCATTATACTATTTTGAACCCTTTATCTCTTTTAAATTAGAAAGTGATTATTTGTTTAACATTTGATATGGGTGAAACTTCATATGTTGTTAGCATTGCGTGACATCCTGATTTCTAGGTGGTTCAGTTTTGTTATTTAAAGTCGTGACCCATTTTTTAAATAAAAATTTTGAACCTCGGAAAATATGGATGTTGCACATAGTAAAGCTTTATTTCTTAAATTTCACCCCTCTCCCCTCCTCCCGTTTCGCTTCCTTCCTGCATAGGCGGCTGATTTGAAAGAAAATAGTGAAGCACCGAGTTGATGTATTTGCTGTTGTGACATTCTTCAGTTGAGGAGTTTTATGTAGGAATCACGCCAAAATCAGCCGGAATCCGCCATGTCTCCGTTTCTCTAACTAACTTGTGAGGTGGTGTGTTCAAAAGGAAGCTCATGGAGGTGCGGAACCTTTGAGATTTTTTTTTACAGGAAGCACTTTTGATTGTCAATACGTATTTCTAAGTTATATAGTGTAAACAATTGAGTGGACTTCAACTTTTCTGTAGAACTGAATGTTGTTCTTGTTGTAACATCATGTAGTTTCTGACGCTTCATGGCATTTGACAGATTATTACTATGTGAACAGATGTTCCATCACATTAATGATTATCTGCTACTGTTGTGCTCCATCACTTCCACTTTTCTTGGTATGTTTTTGCAAGACAATTTAACTGGTTCTCCTAGCTAATATCTATTCGTCTAGATTGGGCCATGTTCATTTCCAATTTTATTCTCCATCACTTAACTGCATTGTCATCTACACTAGATATTTATGAATAACAGTGTCTTCGTTTGATAGATTTTTTTATTTGAGCAAGGTGTTGTTTTCCTTCCGAATGAATATGGCAGTTCATGTTTCTTTTTTTTATTTTTTCTTACACAAATTTGTAGCAATATCATGATCCGTGATACTACAGACTACCATTATACCATTTTAACATAGCAAATGCTTTGTGCTGGTAATAATCTATGTGTTATGATTACATCAACATTCCGAAAATTTGTTTCTAATCCTGCACAGCTAAGGCCGGTACCTTGGCCTTTGGCTCTTCTCGGGATGCACGTGGATTCTCGTATTCACAAGCATACGTGACTCGCGTATTCCACGGGGTATTCGATGATGGGCCCGTGCATTGATTTGCTGTTACACGGCAACGCCGTAGTGGTACGGGATGAGAGTGGATGGATCAGTTTGTTTCCTGAGCCTACCTGTCCCTTTTTGGCAAGAGTTCATTGCTGCTCAACTCCTTAAGTAATGCGAAGCCGTCCAAGTGGAAGCGCAGTATGCACTTTCAAATTTGAAAGCATGGGGCGCATACTGACATGTGTAATAAGGCATTCAATATTCTACCAGCACCTTGTATATTCAAAAAAATACCTGCAGACTAGCACTCAGCTTGCCCATTTTGTATGCACCTCCAGGCGCCAGCAGCCAAACAACCATCATCAGGGATTTTCATGGTCAAGTAGCACCGCATTGCACGGCTGAAATTACCAATGAATGCTCTATGATTTTTTTTTCACACCTTGTTTGCAGTCAGCTATTATTTTGGCATCACACATGGTCTACTACCACACTGTTTGGTAATTTCAGTTTTTATCGGTTCATACACAACAACTTCAACTCAAGGCAACTAGTTTACAGTCAAGATGATCAAGCATGGGAAATTCATCCACATGTAACACACTAGGAAAGTCATCGATTATTCTACTAGTACATAAGTTCAGCACAAATCCTAAGATTATTGGGCATAAGCAGCCTAGTGCATGAGGTACGTCAGTGCCCTGTAACACTGCAATTCTTGCAAGTGATAGGCTTGCGAGGTTACTTAGGAACATCACCCCTCTCTGGGCAGGTGGTCCTCTTTATACATACTGCAGAACCTTGTCCTCTTGCTCAGACCTTCATATGGTGCTTTCTCTCTGCTCGAGCTTGGTCTCCCAACGCCATGTTTTTTTGGTTTGAGCTGACAGTCCAGCGAGCGCATCCCAATTGCCAGACATGGTCATGTTGTTCTCATTGTCAACCATTTCCGCATCAATGTTTTTCTTTATGCTTGCTTCTACAGCTATCCTATCCTCAATCCCTAGTCCATCTATGTTTTCACCCAAAGGAGATGCCTCCAGTATTAGGTCTTTGATCTTCCCTAGTACCAGCTCGTATGCCGCGACTGACGAGTCTC
Source organism: Triticum urartu (assembly GCF_003073215.2). Lineage (NCBI taxonomy): Eukaryota > Viridiplantae > Streptophyta > Magnoliopsida > Poales > Poaceae > Triticum > Triticum urartu. The sequence goes on along the minus strand of NC_053024.1, from coordinate 319,650,315 downwards.
CAATCCTCACCAGTTCCATAGAATGCAGGTACAGAGTCGAACTCCGACATGTAAATGATTGATTAGCAGCCTGGTCTTTTTGGAAATGAGCAATGTGTTGTGGCAAGATGTCTCTAGCATCTTTTGTCCACCTTTTTAAGATGTGCCATTTAGGTATCTCCTCCACGCCAATGTAGTCCATCATATGAGTTAAGGATGAAACAAGTAAGCCCCCACAAGTGATATGTAATCATACTTGACGAGAAAAATCACATGTAAGTTTTTAGTGAGCAATTAACCTTCAAGGCATGGCAGCAAAGCATCCCCAAGTGGGCAAACTGCCCGCATTCACAATCGAACTAATCACCTTCTTCCGGTATTGTCACTACATATTCCACCTTGCTTCACTTCTCTCTTTTTTCAGCGTCATTGTGCCTTGCGATATATTTCTTTTTCTTTTGCAATTCCTCAACTTGGTATGAACCACCTTCGAACAGATTCTCACCAAATAATTCAAACATCTTTCTTGTATAAATCTTACTTACTCGCGTGCCTTTCGATAGGAATGTTGGTCCTCATCACAGCACCACTCTGGGAAAGCACCACAGAAAAGAGACAATTAGTCATTCTTTCCTTGGATCGTAATCGCACATACCCAAAAAAGGAGTAATGGAAGAACGGGGAAGTAAATCTGACTCACAATCCTTGTTCTTTTCTCTTGGTAGCTCTCATCTGATTCACAGTCGAATTGAAGCCTCGTGTACTGGCGCACGAATACATGCATTGGGCTAGATGGCGGCATGTAAATCTTCAGCATGTTGTTGACGCTCTCGCTGCGCTGGGTGCTAGTCATTTTGGCACAGAAGACACCTTTGAAGTATGGCTTCGCCCACTTTCGACGTATCTCGTAAAGGTTTGTCATGTAATTGTGGGTTTTCAAATTGTATTTCTCAACAAGTGCACCCCATGCAGTCTCAAGTTCCTCCACACTTATCATGGGATTCATGACTTTGTGGAATTCAGCCCTGAACTCGCTTTTGCTTACGTATAGTGGGCCAAGGTTCTCCTTTGCTTTCTTAGGAACATGCCACTTGCACCACCTGTGCACAGTATTAGGGAGCTCACTCTTGATCGCTATCTCCCTGGATCTTGCTTGATCTACAATGTGGACAACATGGCAAACATAATCATTTTTTGCATTTATCCAGTACTACATATCTACATATGCATCATTATTTTCAAGCTTTTCGCACACACTTGTCAATATTGTTTGTGGATGCTTCCCGCCCATCATGTTGATGAATTCAGAAAATACCCACTAGAAGCTCTCGACTTGCTCATCACGCATCAGGACACCAGGAAGTATTATGCTTTGAAAGTGATTGTTCACACCAACGAACAAAGCAAAGGGCATGTCATACAAGTTGATCCGAAACGTCGAATGTAATAACATCACCAAAGAACTTGTACTGCAACTTGTTGTTTCCGTTTGTCCACATAAGTTTTTTTATTCTGCTTTCCTCATCACCCTGGACCATGTACGTGAATTCCGGGTCATTCTGCTGAATCTCTTTGAACACAACTAAGGTTTTGTTGACATCATCGTCAGCTTGGTCTTGGCTTATTCGTCCACACAGATTGCGTAATGACCTTTTTGTAAAAGACACGCTATGTGATGAACCAAAGAAGCTGCCAACTATGCTATACACCTTGTTGAGGTTCACATTGTTCGCCCTTAGCTGCTTCACCAAATCTTTTGTGTACACGTCTATGTGTTTGAGGGACGGCCAATGAACTTTTTCTCTGCATGTAAGAGACATGGAATGATTGTGGCTTGACCAGTGCTCAGCAATGTACCATCCATTGTCTACAGCTCTTAGTAATCTGACCATCGCATGGCACTCGCAGCAGCAAGAACGGCTATTCTGTTGCTCATGTTTCCCCTACAAACATTTTTCCATTCGTCAAAACTAAAAAAATGAAATGTAGTGGTCTAAATTATTTAAAAAAACCCGAAATATAATGATCTTTATGTGAGTTTTGAAGTGCTGACGGAGCATCCGCAGACAATCTCTTGCATACATTTAGTCCTTTCGACATTTAAACGACTCTTGCCATTTCGTATTTGAAACCCAAGCTCCCAAGAATATAGGTTATAGAAATCATACGCTTCGCCGAGGGAATCAAAACTCATCCCAATCTTTGGTTTTACTACATTTTCCGAAGGTTTGTCAGCATATCTCCTTATGGTTTCTTCCAAAGGAGTAACTCTACCGGCACATGGCACTCTGTCCAGAGGAGCGCGCCAGGTTATAGAACCACTCTTTTTATTAGTTGTTGAAGCTTTTTTTACAATCCCAGCAGATAATGTCAAGTTCAGAATTGATCTAACTTTTTTGGAGCATCACTTCAGCTGACACATGCTAACGGACATAATTCTCACATATGTTCTGAAAATGTGCAAGTGAAATAGAACAACTGAATCAGAGGTATACCTTCTTATCCATCCTGGTGCCTCGGGGTTAACCTTCCTAGTGGACTCGGCGGATTTGGTTGGTGAAAGCGGCCTCTTGCCAGCAAATCTGTTATGCCCAGAGGAGACACCGAGGTGGCCAACCACAACGGCACAAGAAGAGTCGGCAGTAGGCGGCGCTGACCGCCGGACGTCCATGAGCGCCGGTGGATCTGGCTGCTCAACATCGGCAGTGACTTCCGTCAGCGGGAATCTACGGCATAACGGGGAAAACGAAAGAGCATTCGGCATTTTTCCTCCTCATGCCTATCTGGATCGAATAGAATAGAATACTGAGATAAGCATCGTACCTTTCAACTGGATGTAGGAGAAATTCTAGCCCATTATGCAGTTCGTCCGCAGACATCATCGCACTCCCCTCCGCCACCATTGATTCGCCTCCCACCGTTTTAGTTGGGTAGGCAGTCGAGGAAGGGGGATGAGAGGGAGGTAGTACTCAAAATGCAACAGTGAGACCATGATATCTCCGGCTGTCCCACTATTGACCTACCAAACAGCATTTACTGCGACCTTGATGGAGGCTTGTTCGCATCATACGGCGTCATTACATGTCTGATTGGGGGTTAGGTTGTCTTTACGGTCCTGAGCCACGGCTCGGCTTGTCAATGTAATGGGCGTTTCTAAAGAACATGCCCGGGAGCTGGCGTACACTACTGTTTCACTTCCGTATTCCACCGCGCGATATCATTTTCAGGACACCGTATATGCTGACCTGGACCCACTAGCGCTCATCCCAAGAGCTGGACCAACGTCCACGATAATGTGATCAGCTGCTGCCCTTCTCAGAAACGCCGCTCTCTCAACATTCAACATATACTCATCTTCCTATGCATCCACATGCCTTTAACTACTTGAAGCTACATATGGCTTCCAGAGGGGAGAAGTGTAAGTTCCTTCGCCCAGCTTCAAAGAGGATGGCAGTAGTAGGAAGCCTCTGAAATCGTTGGACCGGCGTGATGTGAATCCTAAAGTCTTTTAGTACAACGGCAAATAGGAAGGTTTTTTAATTCAGACTCGGTTGTAGCTAGCTCCACTCTGCTTCCCATTAAATTTAATTTAAGCACACATATTTTTTTCTCTTCCGATGCAACGCATGGGCGTATGTGCTAGTATAATAAAACCCGAGTCTAAAACCCTAACATAGACTAGGTATTTATTAAAGAACGACATGCGGACCGAGTCGGTTCGCTGTGCCACAGGCACCGCCGTACCGTACGAAGGCCGGACACTGCATGCTTGCTTCGGTTGACCTGATCACGTGTTGGCCCGTCGTGAGGTAGCGCACCAAGAAGTCCTTTGGACCAACACGTTACTCCTCTTGAAACATTGAACCAAAACAAAATTGTCTGACCCTGTAGCGCTGCCTCCTTGCACTGCATGCATGACGGATGAGATGGATGGTTCGATGATGGAAGGCATCCATGCACATGCATGTATGTGCTCCATGCACATGAACGAACACACTTGTGGCTGCTCCTCATCTTCACACGGGGCTTGTAAAAATATTCTATTATTCTACATAAAACAAAAGAAAGTTGTATTTCTATTCCGAGTAACAAAATAGTAATTTATATAATTATTAATAAAAATCACATGATTATTGTATATGAGGATAATATTTTTGGTCGTATCTGTAGAGGCCATGTCCACTTCAAACGGGGCAGAGTGGATTATATTTTCACTATGGGATTGGCACCATCCGGCTCCGAAGGCTACATGAGGCCGCGTGGATTGTTGCAGTGAGCCTAGCATTTGAATTGATGGTCTTGGGTCAGAGTGATGTTGTGTCGCTAACAGATCCTGCGAGCCTATTTCGGGGTTATCATTAGTCAGAACAGGCCGTTCACCATTGGATCTGCGTATAAGGGACGTCCTCACAAATGCCAATGAGAATTGCAGTAGTTTTATTAGCCATTTGCAAAGAAATCTTAACTTATTCATGTCAAATTTCTTATAAAGAGATAAGGGCATAACACTAACATGTGCTCCTAAATCACACAAGGCAGTTTAACATAGTTGTTCTTAACTGAGCAAGGTATAGTAGGTATCCCTGGATGTCGGAGTAATGGGTCACGGGTAGGCTAACCCAGGCCCAGAACCTTTCAAGACATCGAGGCAGGCTGCACCCCTCAAGACCCCAGGACGAAGAGCCGCCTTCTGAGAGTCGACTGCGAGGCAGCCGACTGCCCACTCACGGTCGAGTCCCGAGCACGACTTTAGGATGAGCCGACTCCTGACTGGCGACTTCCAGAGAAGACGGCCATGGGAAGTCGGCCCGTGACGCCAACAACCACATGCCCTCATAAAGAAGGATGGGACGGGGAGTGGCCACAGTAAGGTCCACTCCCACCCTTTTCCAAGGGCAGGCGTGGCCACAGTACGCCGTACCCGCGGAGATCTCCGCCCGGCGCGACACTGTTGCCATGCCGGCCCTGACGTCAGCCCCAGTGGGTGGAGTCCTGTGCCCACGACGGCCTACCGGTACGACCCAGGGACGACGGGTCCCACCAGTCGGCGGGCGTACGGAAGATGGCGAGAGCGCCACCAGTCGTCCCAGTTGGGAATCGGCCCCCAGGAGTCAGTCGGCCCCTCCCACGGGCCCCACGCGCCATTAACCAGACGCGACAGGGAGTGGCCACAGTGATCGCCCGCCAGACGGCGGAGCTGTCACCACGACCCCATGACCGAGCCCGCGTCATTAGAGGCATGGCTACATTAATCTACAGCCGGCACGACCCGCCCGCGGCGGACGCGGCCTGTCGGCTCCGTACCGAGTCAGTCGGCGGGGCCCACCAGTCGGCGGGCCTCAGGAGTCGGCAGATAAGACGGCGGCCAGAGAGACTGACGGATGGGCCCGCGTCCAGCCGGATTACCATTGTACCCCTGGGGGTAGGCCTATATAAACCCCCAGGGCACCCATGCAAAGGGTTGGAATCCATTAGCACTAGACCAGATCATATAGGAAGGAGAGAGGTAGCCTTGCCTTCTCCTACCTCCCGGAAACAGCTCAAGGAGCAACCGTGTACACACTTTGCCATAGTGATCATGCGGAGACCCCGCAAAGCAGCAGTAGGGGTATTATCTCCACGAAGAGCCTCGAAGCTGGGTAAGATTCGCCGGCGTGCATGCCTTCGCCTTATCCCATTTCCAGGCACCGGCGACGTTCTACTCGCCCCCATCATGATAAGCCATCCTTTGGCATATATCGCACCCAACCCCCGACATTTGGCGCCCACCGTGGGGCCTGGTGCACTGTCGTCGGAGACCTGCTCTGGATGGGAACCCTTTTCCTCCCTGGCGAGCGCAGCCAGCCCGGCACGCCAGACGGAGTTTGCGCCGACGCGCTGCACGGCGCTGAGATCGCCTGCACAGCTAGCTATCTCACCGATCTTGTCGGCGAGGTTTGCCTCTCCGACGAGCCTGCATCCGATCCAGGCACGGGCGGCCCCGAGGGCCTCCTCGCGGGCCTCCTTGACCAACTCCACGTCACCGGTGAGCCTGCCGTGGAGTCTGTAGGCTCCACCGACCCGATGTTGGTCGACTCCGACACCGCGTCGCTCAACGCGTTCCCCACCAATGTGGTGGTCTACGATGAGCCGCTCCCTCGCACGGAGAGCGACGGAAGCACCGTCATAGAGGTGCTCGTCATCGGTCATGACGAGCCTCCCGGTGGAGGAGCGCATGACCCACTTGGCGCGGCATTGCAAGACCTGACTGCGCCCATTCCGGAAGACGCTGATGCGGAGACGTTGGAGGCGCGCCGCCTTCAGCTCGTCGAAGGCGCGAAGAAGCTGGCTAGCATGAGACGCTTGTCAGAAGCCTACCAGCGTGAGATGGATCGCGTTGTGGGTGGCTCGCCAACCCCAGCTGGGCCCAGCCGCTTAGGCGCGGTCCAGCAGCGCGGCGTGGCCATCGCCAACCTATTCAGGGCAAATCGCCATGTGTACGCCACGCCTGCGGAGAACATTCGAGCCGCCCAGGCGGCGGCGGATGAGCTGGACAACTTCGAGGGCGAAGAGCGCCGCCTGATGACGGAGCGAGTCCAGCGGCTGCCGCGCAGAACGAGGCCGGCTGCCGGACAGAGGCGCCACAGCGACAAAACAATGACCCGCCTCCATGCCGAGACCAAGCCGCGACGTCTCAGACGCCGGCTGGCGGCGCCCGCGGAAGAAAAGACAAGGATCCGGTTGTCAGCTGCAGTCGGACTCGCGTTACCATAGAGCGCGACCAAGACGGCCGCCCGAGAGCAGTGGAACGACGGGACGACTGTCCGCCTCCTCCTCCTCCTCGCAAGGAAAGGCGAGTCTCCCCGTCGCCTGTTGACCATCCGAATCTCGGCGACCGCCTTGGCCGCCGAGAGGGAGTCGGAGAAAATGATGCCCGCCACCGGATCAACCGACTTCACCGATCCCTGGCGCTGGAAGAAGAAGACGAGTTGGGTCCGCCTTGTTTCGGGCCCCACATTCGAGACGAGCCCTTTCCCAAAGGGTTCGCGCTCCCAAGAGACACGCCCAAGTACACCGGCTCCATGAAGCCAGAGGACTGGCTGGTTGACTACTCCACGGCCGTCAACATAGCGAACGGCAACAAGCGTGTTGCCGTAAAATACGTCCCGCTCATGCTCCAGGGCACGGCCCGGACATGGCTGAACAGCCTGAAGCCCCGCAGCATCAACAGCTGGGTCGATTACACCGATGCATTCGTCCACAACTTCACAAGCACGTACAAGCGTCCTCCCAAGCCTCGTGAGCTTTCCTTGTGCGTGCAAGGCCCCAACGAGTCGACTCGCGACTACCTCACGTGTTGGGCCGAGCTTCGGAACTCCTGCGAGGGCGTGCACGAGGTGCAGGCTATCGAGTACTTCACCGCCGGGTGCAGAGAAGGCACCCATCTCAAGCACAAGCTCCTTTTGCGACGAGCCAGAAACCCTTGGCGAGCTGCTGATCATAGCAGACAAGTATGCCACGGCCGACTCTTCTATGAAGGCGGAGATTCAAGTTAGTGCGACTGGCAAAGTGGCCCCTCAGGCTCCTAGAACTTCGGCTGGAGATGCCAGTCGGCGACAGCAGCCAAGCGACCACAAGCGCAAGGCCCCGCAGCCGGCTTCCAGCAGCCGGCAGGTGGCGACAGTCGAAGACCAGCAGCCGGATGGGCAGCCTCCACCCAAGCGACAGAAAGGCGGCAAGCCCAACTGGTTGCCGGCTTTCTCATATGAGCAGACTCTGGATGGTCCTTGCAAATTCCACAGCGGCGCGAAGCCGTTGAATCACACCACCCGGAAGTGCCACTGGCTCACCAGGATCGCCAAAGGAGACGGCCTCCTGCCTCCCCCGCCTGCTGGGCAGCAGCCTCCGCCTCCACCCCAGCAGCCGGCTGTCAGGCCAGTCGGCGCAGTACAAGATGAGTACCCCAAAGAGCACGGAGCCTACGTGGTATTTACCAACGTGGCTGATGATCAACGCAGCAGGCAGCTGCAGCAGCAAGAGGTGAATGCAGTAGCATCAGAGACACCAGAATTCATGCACTGGTCCGAGAAGCCTATCAGCTGGAGCAGAGCTGATCACCCAGAGGTGATGCCGAATCCGAGCTCCTATGTCTTGGTCTTGGATGCCACCTTTGCCACAGATAGACAAGCTGCTCGTTTCTCGCGAGTTCTGATAGACGGAGGCAGCAGCATCAACATCCTGTACAAGGACACCATGGAGAAGTTAGGAATCAAGCAAAGACAGCTTCAGAACAGCCGGACTGTATTCCACGGCATTGTTTCTGGCCTTTCCTGCTCACCAATTGGCAAGATCCTGATGGACGTCCTCTTTGGAGACAAAGATCACTTCCACCGAGAGTCAGTTTGGTTTGAGGTGGTGGATCTCGAGAGCCCATACCATGCATTACTTGGCCGACCCGCCCTGGCCAAGCTCATGGCGGTCCCCCACTACGCCTACCTCAAGATGAAGATGCCTAGTTCCAAGGGGATTCTGACCGTAGCCGGCGACTACCGGAAGTCGTCTGCCTGTGCGGCTGAAAGTAGTCGGTTGGCCGAGTCCCTGGTGATCGCGGCCGAGAAGCAGCTCCTTGACCGGGTTGTGGCGATGGCCGGGAAGCAGCTAGAGGTGTCGCCTAACCCCAAGAAGTCAGAGACTGAGGTTTTGTTCAAACCGGCCAAAGAGACAAAGAAGATACCCTTGGATCTGGAGCACCCAGAGAGGTACGCTGTCGTAGGCGCAAACCTCGACAGCAAATAGGAAGGTGATCTCGTCGATTTCCTCCGTGAGAATCGGGACATCTTCGCATGGTCCTCCAAAGACATGCCAGGTGTACCGACGGAATTCGCTGAGCACAAGTTACATGTCCGATCTGATGCAAAGCCAGTCAGGCAGCCCTTGCGCCGCCTATCAGAAGAAAAGAGAAGAGTTGTCGGAGAAGAGATAGCCCAACTCCTAGCAGCCGGCTTCATTATGGAAGTATTCTTTCCAGAGTGGCTAGCCAACCCGGTCCTGGTACTGAAGAAGAACAAGCAGTGGCGAATGTGTATTGACTACACAAGCCTCAACAAGGCTTGCCCCAAGGACCCGTTTGCTTTGCCAAGAATTGATCAAGTGATAGACTCCACAGCCGGATGCGAGCTGTTGAGCTTCTTGGATGCATATTCAGGATATCACCAGATCAAGCTGAACCCGGCTGACAGACTGAAGGCCGCCTTCATCACACCGTTTGGAGCCTTCTGCTACCTAACCATGACGTTCGGCTTGAGGAATGCCGGCGCCACCTTTCAGCATTGCATGCAGAAGTGCCTCCTCAAGCAACTCGGCAGAAACGCCCATGTCTACGTGGACGATGTGGTGGTGAAGATGGAGAAGCGTGGAACACTGCTGGAAGACCTCAAGGAGACCTTTGAGAACCTACGCCAATTCCAGATCAAGCTCAACCCTGAGAAGTGCATCTTCGGAGTACCAGTCGGCCAACTCCTTGGCTTCCTGGTCTCTAAACGTGGCATAGAGTGCAACCCTGTAAAGATCAAGGCCATTGACAGGATGGAGGTACCCAGCCGACTGCTGGACGTGCAAAAGTTCACTGGTTGCTTGGCGTCCATCAGCCGATTCATCAGTCGGCTGGGCGAGAAAGCTCTCCCCTTATACCAGCTCATGAAGAAGACCATTTTTTCGAGTGGAACCACAAGGCGGACGAAGCCTTTCTCCAGTTGAAGAAGATGTTGACTACTCCACCCGTTCTGGCGGCTCCGACTCCTAAGGAGCCTATGCTCCTGTACATCGCCGCCACCAGCCGGGTAGTCAGAACAGTCATTGTAGTGGAACGCAAGGAGGAAGGCAAGGCACTACCTGTCCAGAGACCGGTATATTACCTGAGCGAAGTGCTGTCGACCTCCAAGCAGAACTACCCCCACTACCAGAAGATGTGCTATGGCGTGCACTTTGCCGCCAAGAAGTTGAAGCCTTACTTTCAAGAGCATCCAATCACTGTGGTCTGCACGACCCCACTTGCCGAGATCATCGGAAGCCGAGATGCTTCTGGCCGAGTGGCCAAATGGGCCATAGAGCTGGCTCCCTACACCATCTACTACCAGCCCCGCACCGTCATCAAGTCACAAGCACTGGCCGACTTCCTCGTCGACTGGGTCGAGACCCAGTACCTACCACCAGCGCCCGACTCCACCCATTGGCGGATGCATTTCGACGGCTCCAAGATGCGCACCGGCTTCGGAGCCGGCGTTGTCCTCACTTCTCCTAAAGGCGACAAGCTCAAATACGCACTGCAAATCCACTTTGCCGCCTCCAACAACGTCACCGAATACGAGGCGCTCATTCACGGGCTCTGGCTTGCCAAAGAACTTGACATTCGCCGGATCCTGTGTTATGGCGACTCGGACTTAGTGGTCCAGCAGTCGTCTGGCGACTGGGATGCCAAAGATGCAAACATGGCAAGTTACCGTTTCCTTGTGCAGCAACTCAGTGGATATTTCGAGGGGTGCGAGTTCCTCCATGTGCCAAGAAACGACAACGACCAAGCAGACGCCCTGGCACGAATCGGCTCTACCCGCCAAGCAATACCATCCGGCGTCGCCCTTCAGCGCCTCCTCAAGCCGTCTGTCAAGCCTTCACCAAAATTAGACTCCATCTTTGTGTCGGCTCCTCCCGAAGAAGTCGGATCCGACTCCAAAGCTCCAGCAGACGGTGCGAGGATTTTGGCAGATGGCTCCAAAGCCGCCACAGTCGAAGCCGGCCCAGGGACTGCAGAGCCCGGCCCGGGGACTGCGGCAGCCAGCCCGAAGACTCCAGAACTCGGCCTGAGGGCTGCACCAGTCGGCCCGGGGACTTCATTAATCCAGCAAGCGGTTGCTGACTCCAGCCCGCCGCCTCCCAGCCCAGCCGCCCTCATCCAAGTCGCAGTTCTGGCAGTCGAAGAAATAGCGGCACCCTCATGGGCCCAGCCCATTCTCAAATACCTGGTGAGCAAAGAGCTGCCGACTGATGAGTCTTAGCTCAGCAAGTACAACGCCGAGCGGCAGCCTACACCATAGTCAACAGAGAGCTGGTCAGGCGCAGCGTCACTGGTGTCTACCAGCGCTGCGTAGAGCCAGAGCAAGGACAAGCAATTCTCAAAGACATCCATCAAGGCGAGTGCGGCCACCATGCGGCTTCAAGAGCACTGTAAGTGCATCTAGTGCCCCTTAGTGATTTTGGTGTATTGAAGACTTATAGGTTAAGGGACTAATGCGTGTGTGAGTGTACACAGGTATATAAGTCTATGAGGAGTTTGATATTTACAGGAAAAGTCGACCCCTAAAAATGAATATCTTCGACTGAAGATTTTGGTATTTCTGAAGACTTTCATGAAGACTTTGAAAGTGAAGAAATTGGTGTGTCCGTGAAGACTTGATATTCATGCGAGAAACATGAATCTTGAAGACTTTCGTTTTCATAGTTTTTTTTCTCTTTCTTGAGTCATAGGAAACACCGTACTGTTAAAGGGGGTCGAGGAAATACTAAGGAAAAATTTCCATGTGATGCTCAACTCAAATCCTACACCTACCAATCCCTTCGAGTGAAGCCATTGGAAATCTCATACAGTTCAGTCAATTTCTTTAGTGACAGAGACGAAGTTCTTTTGGTCTCTGAGGAATTTGTCCTGACTAAGGAGTTAGGAATTCGCCAGTGCGGATTGCCTACACAGTGAGGAACATGATAGCCCTGAGGATTTTGCTACTCAAAATTCCGACCGTTGATGTGCTATGCGCCAGCTGTCCCGAAATATCTATCCACCTAACGGTCATATCATTGAAGGGCATTTATGTCTTATCATGTCGGGTTGCTCCCTAGGCTATAAATAGCTGCCCCCTACAACCACTAGCTGGTTGGCTGCTCCGAGAGAAACTGACACTTGTCATTTGAGAGCAACCCATCCTCCGAGGACTTTGAGCGAAAATCATCAAGTGAGGAAAAACCAAAAACCCAAAACCCAAACACCTACAAACCCCAAGTGATTGAGCATCACTGAAGAGATTGATCCTGAGTGGATCCGACGCTTGTTACCTTTGAAGACTGTGCTTCTTCCAGACGGTTAGGCGTCATGGTCTAGAGCATCCAAGAGGAATAGTGGATCGCCGAGTGACCAAGTTTGTGAAGGTTTGGAAGTCGCCTGAAGACTTACCACGAGTGATTGGACGAGGTCTGTGTGACCTTAGTTCAAGGAGAATACGGTGAGGACTGGGTGTCTTGGACTAAGTGTCCTTGACTGGGTGTCCGGGACTGTGTGTCCTCGAGTTTAAATACCCAGCCGCTCCAACCAGACGTACAACTGAGACAGCAGTTGGAACTGGTCTACCAAATCATTGTCTTCACCGAGCTTACTGGTTTTATTTCCTCAACTCTTTCATTTCCTCATAACTGTGCTGTATGTTTGTTCATATCTGTGTTTGAAGACTTTGACTGAATACTTTCTCAATTTCCTCAGTTCAGTTTCTTCAGTCTGTTTGTCTTCATCCTGAGTTATCCTGTGATTACGCTTCCTGTACTCTGTGCCTGTCTTCATTTCATCATGATGACTATGCTTGTATTCTGCTGTGTTTACTTTTGAGTACTTATTCCGCCGCCAGTAGTTCTTCGCTAAGGAATTTCCTCACCAGCAAATTCCTCAATGAAGAATTTCATAAAAATCGTCTATTCACCCCCCTCTAGTCGATATAACGCACTTTCAATTGGTATCAGAGCAAGGTACTCCCTTGTTCTGTGTGATTTTGGTTTAACCGCCTGGAGTTTTAGTTATGTCGACCGCAGGTATGATCAAGGTCTCTGCTGGGTGTCCTACCTTCGATGGGACGGACTACCCCTACTGGAAGAATAAGATGCGAATGCATCTTGAAGTAATTGATAACGATCTCTGGTATGTTGTGGAAAATGGTGTTCCCTCAGTCACACCTTCTCTGAATGCTGCCGATGTGAAGAGATTCAAGCAACTCGGCTCTCAAGTGAAGAATATCATATGTGGCCATCTGAGCAAAGAACAGTATGGCAGAGTGAGTGCTTTGGAAACAGCGAAGCTTATCTGGGACAGGTTGTCCAAAGTGAATGAAGGAGTCTCAACTCAGCGTGACTCTCGAGTTGATGTTCTTCGCAATCTCTTAAACCGCTTCAAAAGACTCGACAATGAAAATGTTCAACAAACCTTCGATCGCCTCACTGACATCTCAATGAGCTTCAAGCACTTGGTGCCACTGACATCACCGACCATGAGGTGGTGAAGAAATTGCTGAGATCGCTTGATTCCTCATTTGACACTCTGGCATTGATGATACAAGAACGCGCTGATTACAAGTCACTTGATCCCGCTGATATTCTCGAGAGGCTAAATACTCATGAGTTCCAACTTGCTGAAAAGAGAGATCTCTATGGTTCAAGCTATGGCAGAACACGTGCACTGAAGGCCAAGGCAGTATCTGAGTCCGAAGATGAAGACTCTGGTAGCAGCCTTGGTGATCCTGAAGAACTGAGCCATGATCTGGCTCTGCTCGTGAAGAAGTTCCAAAAGTTCTCAAGACGTGGTCGCCTTGGAAGATCCGCAAGGAGCAATGATTCCTCATCCAATGACTACAAGAAGAGGCTCTGTCACAAGTGCAAAAAACCTGGACATTTCATTCAAGATTGTCCTCAGTGGGAAAAGGAATCAAAGAAGAAGAAATACAAGGATTACAGTTCTGATGATGCAAAAAAAAAGAAGAAATCCACAAAATCATCATCATCAAAATCCTCAAAGCCTTCATATCACAAGAAGAGCAGCTCCAAGAAGGCCAGGGCATTCATTGGCAAGGAAATGGACTCTGAGGTTGAATCTGAATAAAATGAGGAAGAGGAGTCATCTGAGGAGTCTGAATTCGAAGTGGCGAGCCTAGCTCTCGCTACTGCATTCGTCAGCAAGTCTATCTTCAACACTGAAGAAAATGACCTCACCAACAAGGCTGATGAAGGCGATGATGACTACGCTCCCACCTATTGCTTCATGGCAAAGGGTGCCAAGGTACTCAAATATACCTCCTCTGAATCAAGTGAGAATGAATCTGATGAAAACCTTAAGCCCAGCGATTCTAAACTTGCTAAGATTGCTATAAAACAACAAAGGGCTTTAGAAAAGGTTCAAAACATGCTAAATAAAAGTGATGATATGTTGGGTGAAGAAATGGATCGCATTGAAACTTTGACTGAAAATCTTCAGAGTCTTTAGTCCAAGCTTGACAAACTTCAAAGTCATCATAACACTCTCTTATCGGATCATGAGAAGCTTTCTTATGAATTTCTTCAAAGAAAGCAAGACCTTGAGAAGCTAAGAGTGAGTTATGAAGATCTTCAGAAGGAGCGCGATTCCTTACTTGCTCAACAAATCAGCGCATCTCAGGAACAATTTGTTCCTCCATGCTTGAAGTGCATTGAACGTGAATCTGCTAATTCTTCACCTGAATGTTCAAATGCTGCTAATGTTTCAAATTCTTCACATGCCTCTGCCATCACTAATTCCTCATCTGAGAACATTGCTAGTATCACTGACAATGCAGGGCTGAAGGAATTGTACACGACAGGCATGTACAAAAGCCTCAAAGGGCATCAGGCTCTTTGTGATGTTCTTAAAAAGCAGATCCTCAACAGGAACCCTAGGAAAGAGGGTATCGCCTTTGAGAGGAAACTCAATGATGATGGTACATATTGGAAGCCTAAGCAGTACCCCAAAACTACATGGGTTGCTGCAAAGGGACCTCCAGTTGATCCATCTAACTTATCTGGATTTGCATGTGAATCTCCTCATTCTGATGATAAGTCAATTGACTCCAACTATAAGCTATTCAAAAATCAGAATGGTGAAGTATTTGCTAGAAATGTTGGCACTAACTGCAGGAACGGCTCCACTATGCAGAGAATCTGGGTTCCCAAAAGATGCCTTGAAAATCTTCAGGTGAATGTCATCATGACGCCACCTGTGAAGAATAGGAACCCCAGATCAAATTCCTCATACGGACCAAATTCCTCATATGGATCAAAGTCCTCATATGAACATCATCATGCTAACCCGTCTGTTTCGCAGGGAAGATCTAAGGAATATGGATATGTGCATTATTCTTCAAAACATCATGTCCATAAGTCCTCGAAGAATTTCTCTGCTTACTCATATGCTTACTCTAATCCATCTTATGTGAAACAAAATGGATTGGCTTCTATGCCATCCTTCTCGTATGGAGCTCGCAGAATGATGAACTCTTTGCCACCCCTTCAGATGTGGGTGGTGAAGAAAAAGAACTAATCTCTTCTGCAGGGTCAGGTCTGCAGACGCACGTAACCGTCTGAAGAATTTGCTGGAGACCTGAGCATGCCTGATAGGACGCAGGCTAATCATGAAGAAATGAACTTTCTTTTCTCACGTCCTCATATTGCTTTATCAGTTCTTTTACTTGATGAAATTGATCTGATGAATTGATGTCATATTCTTCACTGATGAAGTATATGAGTTTGTAAGCTGCACTAATTCATCTGCAGGATGATCAACCCAAAGCCACTAAGTGGGTCCTTGATAGTGGATGTACAAACCACATGACTGGTGACAAGAATCTATTGATGGATGCTCCATTATCTCCGTCGCATTTGAAGCATATCATCTTTGCTGACAAAGGCAAAAGTCAGGTATTGGGTCTAGGTAAGGTTGCGATTACAAAGGATCGACACATGGACAAAGTCATGCTTGTTGAGTCCTTAGGATACAACCTTATGTCTGTCTCAATGCTTTGTGATCTTGATATGGTTGTTGTCTTCGGCAAGTACCGTTGTGTTGTGGTTATGGAAGCTGACAATTCCAAAGTCTTCGGAGGCTTCAGGAGAGGAGACCTGTATATTGTTGATTTCTCTACAGGACCACAATCAGCCGTGTGCTTACTTGCAAAAGCTTCAGAAGGCTGGCTCTGGCATCGACGACTTGGTCATGCAGGCATGAGGAATTTGTACACGCTTGCGAAGAAGAAGCATGTCATTGGCATCGAGAATGTCAAATTCCTCAAGGATCACCTATGCGGAGCCTGTGAAGCTGGGAAGATGACCAAGGCCAAGCATCCAGCAAAGACTATCATGACCACCACTCGCCCATTTGAATTGCTTCACATGGATCTCTTTGGTCCTAATCATTATTCTGCTATCTCAAATGAAGCATCTCAATATGGCTTCTTTATTGTTGATGATTATTCTCGTTACACATGGGTACACCTTGTTACTTACAAACATGAAGTGCAGGAAGTCTTCAAACGATTTTCCTCGAGGGCTTCAACTAACTTTGGTGTGAAGATCAAGCACATCAGAAGTGACAATGGCACCGAGTTCAAGAATTCTGGTCTCGATGACTATCTTGATGAACTTGGTATCACTCATGAGTTATCTGCTCCTTACACTCCTCAGCAGAATGGCGTCGTGGAGCGCAAGAACAGGACTCTTGCTGAGATGGCTCGCACTATGCTTGATGAATACAAAACGCCTCGTCGTTTCTGGACTGAGGCAATTGATACTGCGTGCCACATCATCAATAGAGTATATCTTCAAAAATTCTTCAAAAAGACTGCCTATGAACTCCTCACTGATAAGAAACCCAATGTAAGTTATTTCAAAGTCTTCGGTGCTAAATGTTGGATTAGAGATCCTCATCACAACTCAAAATTTGCACCGAAAGCACATGAAGGTTTTATGCTTGGTTACGGAAAGGACTCGCACACCTACAGAGTCTTCAACAACGTTCTTCACAAAGTTGTTGAAACTGTAGATGTGCGGTTCGATGAAACTAATGGCTCGCAAAGAGAGCACCTACCTACTGTGATAGATGAACCAGCACCTGAGGAAACTATCAAGTTCAAGGATACTGAGGATGTCATTCCTACTGAAGAATCTGCTGAAGAATTCATTCCAGAACATGAAGAACGTCGAGCTAATGCACCTGAAGAAAATGCTGAAGAAAATGGTGCTGAAGAAAACACTGATCAAATTCTTCAACGACAACCAGCTCATCCTCGCATTGCAAAAGAAGTGCAAGTTGAAAAGATCATCAATGACATCAAAGCGCCAGGTCCTCTCACACGCTCAAAAGCTTCACATTTGTCTAACTTTTGTGGGCAGTATGCTTTTGTCTCTATTACAGAGCCCACTAAGGTAGATGAAGCATTTCTGGAGCCTGAGTGGATTCAGGCCATGCAAGAAGAATTACATCAGTTCGAGCTCAACAATGTCTGGGAACTGGTCAAACGTCCAAATCCTCGCAAGCATAATATCATCGGCACAAAGTGGATCTACCGCAACAAGCAAGATGAAAATGGCCTTGTGGTGAGGAATAAGGCACGGCTTGTAGCTCAAGGCTACACATAGGTTGAAGGAATTGATTTTGATGAAACTTTTGCACCTGTTGCTAGACTTGAGGCTATTCGCATATTACTTGCTTATGCTAACCATCATGATATCACTCTATATCAAATGGACGTGAAAAGTGCATTCCTCAATGGTAAGCTTGAGGAAGAAGTGTATGTTGCTCAACCCCTAGGTTTTGAAGATCCAAAGAATCCTGACAAAGTCTTCAGACTCAACAAGGCCCTCTATGGCCTCAAGCGGGCCCCACGGGCTTGGTATGATACTTTGAAGGAACTCTTCATGAAGAAAGGCTTCAAACCCGGTTCACTCGACCCTACTCTTTTCACTAAATCTTATGATGGTGAATTGTTTGTGTGCCAAGTAGATGTTGATGATATTATCTTTGGTTGTACTGACCAACGTTATAGTGATGAATTTGCCTATATGATGAGTGAAGAATATCAAATGTCTAGGATGGGAGAGTTAAAATTCTTCTTAGGTCTTCAAATTCGTCAACAACACAATGGCATATTCATATCTCAGGAGAAATACCTCAAGGATGTATTGAGGAAATTCGGCATGCAAGATTGCAAAGGCGTCAAAATTCCTATGCCCACAAATGGCCATCTGTGCACTGATGAAAATGGTATTGACTTCGATCATAAGGTATATCACTCCATGATAGGTTCCTTATTATACTTATGTGCATCTAGGCTAGATATAATGCTTAGTGTTTGCATGTGTGCCCGATTTCAAGCTGCACCGAAGGAATCACACCATAAGGCTGTGAAGCATATTCTTCGATATCTAGCTCACACACCAACACTTGGATTATGGTACCCCAAGGGCTCGGCTTTTGATCTTGTTGGATATTCTGACTCTGACTATGCTAGTGATCATGTGGATCGCAAGTCAACATCTGGTACATGTCATTTCCTCGGACGATCTTTGGTCTGTTGGTCCTCGAAGAAACAGAACTGCGTATCACTATCTACTGTTAAAGCTGAGTACATTGCCGCTGGTTCTTGTTGTGCCCAATTGCTATGGATGAAGCAAACTCTCAAGGACTACGGCGTCAACATGAAGAATGTACCTCTCTTCTGTGACAATGAGAGTGCCATCAAGATTGCACACAACCCAGTTCAGCACTCGAAGACAAAGCACATTCAGATTCGTCATCATTTTCTTCATGATCATGTGTTGAAGGGCGACATTTCTATTGAGCATGTGAAGACTGAAGAACAGCTAGCCGATATCTTCACAAAGCCCTTGGATGAGAAGAGATTTAGCAAGTTGCGGTGTGAGCTAAATATCCTAGAATCTTCGAATGTTCTTTGAAAAGGACACTCATCCTAACACTTACGCAAAATTGATGACTTAGATGTGCAACACATGAAGAAACGTTTTTCTTCAATCAATGAAGAATAACACTCTTAGTGTAAAGAAATTAACGAAGAATTTGATTCTCAGAACCCTACGATAATTGTACGCGGTGTCTGAAATCATCATTCTTATACGGTGGGTCACGCCACCACCAAAAGTTGAAATTCCTCAAATTATTCATATTCTTCAACTTTGCATAGTCTTCACTGGTTTCGTTGTTTTTCTTCATTGGATATATATATATGAGTTTATGTCCTCTACAGCATTCACTTATTGCTATTTCTTCAAGTTGGTTTTCTGCTAAGTGAATGTGATCGGACCCTTCCCCTCTATGCTATACTCAACCCAATCTGTTCACAAATTCTTCATGTGCGTTCTATTTGAAACTCGTTCAAAATATTCACTGTGTCCTTGTCAGCTGAAGAAATTTTCGGTTTTGCCGCTCAAACCGTTCCGCATCCCTCGATACACTTATCCACTCACCCACGATCTAACACGATCTCCACCTCTCACTACGTGGGTGACACATGTCATGCAGATGAGAAGGGTCAGGGGCACGTTCGTCCAATTTCTTCGGGCGAGTAGTTTTTCACCATGGCTATAAATACCCCTCCTTCCCTTCCTCACTTCTTTTACTCCGCTCGACCTCTCTCTCCAGCTCGAGCTTCTCAAACCCTAGCGCAGCTGCTACTTCATCGCCGCCGGTGAGGAAGAGCTTCATTGTCTCGACCTCATCGTCGACGTACTCGCGCCGACCGCGGACATCTTCACTTCGCCGCCGCCGTAGCCGTCTTCCTCCGCCAAGTTAGGGTGTGGAAGATCTGCACAGACGAACTTTACATCTCCTCACTCCAGTTCATCGTGTTCTTCATCCAGGGTAAATAAAAGTTACTTTTACTGCCCTCGTTGATTCGAATGATTATCTACAAAATCTTCAAAGGTGTTTTTCTTCATATCTTCACACACTAAACACCTCACAAGTCATCTGTTCTTGATTCGTTTCTCTAAGCATCATTTTTCTTCAAGATTCCTCAATTGTGTGGATCTTCGATCTATACAACTCTGGAACCTAAGACAAAGAACGCTTAGTGAAAATCTTCAAGACTCATTTGGTCAAATTCCTCAAACCTGTTCATTTTGAAAACCTTCTGAGAACGCATATGACCTCTCCAAATTCCTCGCAACTATACTCTGTTCACAGGTACACATGTCAGATGCTGAATCACTAGGTTCTCATCAACTTAACTCATTTGCAACGTTCCTCAAAGAAAAGTTGCATACTTCTTCAGAGAATTCGATTGTTCAAATTCCTCAACTGAAGAAAATGGCTGATGGTAAAAGGCCACAGAAGGGAGGAAAGAGGCCTGAGGTAAATACAGCGTTTGAGATCCCTGATGACATATATGCTGGGTACTGTACACCTACTGAGGAAACCAAGAATGAGCGCAAAGTGCGCATTCAGAAAATAGAGAGGAGATGGGCAAGAGAATGGAGGGAGTACAGATATGTCACTCCTAAGTATATGAAGAAATTCGCACTCAATCCTCCATGCCCAAGAGCTCCATTGGCACCTGGACAAATTGCTGATCTCACCAGCCTCAAGCGAGGTGAGGACTATCCTAATGAATGGGCCAAGCGCCAAGCCAAGCTGGCTAAGCAAGCCAGAGAAGCAGTGAGGAAATTTAATGAAGACTCTGCTGCTGCTACTGCCTCTGCTGAGGCCTTTGCTGTCAAGCCAAAGAAGGCTATGTTAAAGAAGCCTGCGCGCAAGCCAAGTGCTTCACCAACAATGCCCTCAAGGCCAACTTCCTCAGCAATGCCCTCACGGCCAGAATCATCAAAGCCCTCACGGCCAATTCCTCATGCTGCTCATATTCCTCCAAAGTCCTCAGCTCCTCTGCCGAAGCCTTCAGCTGTTCCGACCAAATCCTCAGCACCTGTGCATCTCGCTTCCTGCCAAAGGACTGCCGGCATCTCCATTTCCTCAGGTGTCTCAGCTAGTTCCTCAGCTGCACCAAGTTCCTCAGCTGGCCCCTCACTACTGAAGACAAAGGCCACTGCTGGACGAGGTCCACGCCCAAGTCCTCAAAAGAAGCAAGTCGCTTTCCAAGTGCCGTCTGATGAAGACGAAGCTGATGATGATGAACTTGCAGAAATCATCAGAGACAGGCAAGTCAGGGCCGCTAGAGCCAAAGGATCAGTGGTGCCACTGCTTTTGGATCCCAAGCTGATCCTCGACTACATTGATGATTGGCACAAGGACCCCAACACTCCCTTGCCTGACTTCAAGCGGACTCCTGGCCAAAGTCACATGCTGACCCACTTCATTCAAGAAGAAAAGTGGAAATTTGAGAAGGCCAGGCAGATCAAGAAAGCATGGTACAAGAAGGAGAAATTTCTGAAGAACAACGTTGTCACTATGACAACTGATGAACTTGTAAAAATCCAATCTAAAATCAAAACCCTCAGCGATGACTTCAAAGCCTACTATGCTGATTGGCAAGGAGCCAAAGTTAGATTTGTAAAGATAACTGAACAGTTCACTTCAAATGTTGCTGCCCCAACGCAACAGGAAATTCCTTAGGCTGAAGCATCTGCTCAGCCGACTGAAGAACATGCCGGCACCGCTGATGAAAATCAGGCTGCTGAAGAAAATGTGAGTTCCAGGGCTGATGACTGCACTCCAGCCGCTGAAGAAATTGCCAGGGCATCCACTTGTGGTGCGCCTGAAGAAACTGAAGAAATCAGGGCAACTGCATCAGTTGTGCCTGAAGAAAATCAACCAGATTCCTCAACTGCTCCTGCACCAATTTCAACTCCAATCCTTCCATTTGCATCAGATGTGAAGAAGACCAAGGCTGCAGAGTGTGCTGCAGTGAAGAAAAGGAAAGCATCAGCTGCTTCAGATTCTTCAGCTTCGAAGAAAATGAAGCCTATGACAAGTTCATTTGCACATCCGATTGATGTTGTTCCCATCTCAACCAGGACATCAAAGGACCTTGTTCCTTTTGATGAAGAATACGTGATCCCCAGCGGATCTGATGAAGAAACTCATTCTGCTGCCTCGTCTGAACCATTGGATGAAGAAATTGAAGTGGATGCGATCCTCCAACACCTATCATCTCCTCGCATATGCCTCAGTTCACAGCTGAAGAGGCTGGCGTTGAAGAAATGGAAGATGATGATGTGGACATTGGCTGCTCCACACCCGTCATCAGTGATGAATTCTGGGAAAGTCAGCATCCAAATCTCCAATGTTCACTCCTCTACAGCAAATTCCTTAGTACCCCACACAAACTGTTCACATGGGCTCTGAAGAAACTCATCCCACTGCATCTGTCCATGAGGAAATTCTAGCCACTAGCGCTGATGAAACTACTGCTGCTGCACAACCAACTACGTAGACTGCCACTGTAGAGGAACCAGAAATTCCTCAGCCTGAAGAACCTGCGATTGAGATTCCTGAAGTCGTGATGCAACTCACTGACACTCCTCTGCCGAAGCCAAAGGATCCATTCTCACACAAGCAAAAGTTCAAGGCTGATGATTTCTTCAGCGAGCACATATTCTTCGAAGATTACAACCCATATGACTCTGCTCGCATTAGGAAGAGGCGTTTCTGGACTGCCAGTCAAGCAAATTTCTATTCCTCAGTGCTGTTCAACAAGGAGAAGATTTTCTACCATGAGCATATTCCTCACGTGGATATGGAATCTCTGTCGTGCTTCGCACCAGTCCTCAGTGTTCTTCACGACGCTGGGCTGCTCAACTTTTGCTCTGACATCTGTGATTGGAATGAGGAACTGATTCTTCAATTCTATGCAACGCTGCACATCACCGGAGATGCTGAAGATGTGAATTCATGGGTGCTGGACTAGATGTCTGAAAACACTCACTACACTGCACCAGCCTCTGAATTGCTTCGTGCTCTACCACTCGGTCCTCCCCTTGAAGAAGCTCGCTGCATCTACAGTGAACCTGAGCTCACACATCATTACATGCAGGTGCTGATGAAACCTTTGAAGCCAGGTCAAGCACCAAGAACCAAATTCCTCGTGAAGGAATTGTTGTACGTGCCCAGAACTGTCTATCGTATTCTTACGAGCACAATCAGTCCTATCAAAGGCCATGACTCATCTGATGAGGAACTTGTTGGCATCATGAAGAATCTGGTATTCAACATCGTTCATGGCATTCCTGTCAATTATCACGATTTCTTCATGAGGACTATGGCCAATGTTGCACTGTCTCCGTTTGAGCTGAAGCCTTATGCACCTTGAATCATGAGATTCCTCAGGACAAGGTCTTCACTCAACTATAAAGCTGATTTCCAGAATCATCTCAGCTACTTGCCCCCAATTGAAGTCCTCAAGCAGACATATTCCTTAGTTGATGGAAAGGGCAAGGCACCAGCTGTAATTGATGAAGGCATTCGTCCATTGGATGGTCAATTTCGCAAAGCTGCATCTTATTCCACCAATGATGACTCTGCCACACATGACTCTGTCAATGCACCTAAGTCCACTCCTCAAGCCACTGCTGCACGCATGATGACTGACCATGAACTTCTTCTTAGTCTTCACCAGAAGGTGGATCGAAATCACAAATGGGTTAAGCGTCAGTTTGGTTCACTTCTTCACAACATGACTGCCACACACAATGCAGTGAAGAAAAACCACTACTACCTCCATCAAGTCTTCGGTCGCACCTGGGCAATCCTGTCACATCTGTATGGTGAAGAAGATCTGAAGAACATGGGTCTTAATGAAGATTTTGACTGGTCTGCACCTCCACCGAAGAAATTCAAGAAGGTCAAGGTTCCTTCTCTGGTGACCAGCTCATATTCTTCATCGCGCGACACTTATGAACATGAAGATTTGGACGACACTACGGCAGGCCCTACATCAACAAACGACCCCAACAACGCTAGTGCTCCTTCATCAACATGATTATCTTCAGGGGCGTTAGTCCTCATTTTCGATCATTTTGGTCATTCGATGACAAAGGGGGAGAAATATGAGTTAGTCTTCAAGCGGGTCTACTATATGGGCGTTTTCTTTGCTAAGTTACAACTCTCGTTCTTCTGAAACTTTATTGGATCGAGTTGTAATCTTAAACCCGATGGTGCTCTGATACTTTTGATGCACTGTGCTCTCATACTCTTGATGCACTATTCTGCATGCTTATTCCTTGTTAATATTATTGCATGCATGCTGAATTTCATCAGGCACCATATTTCATCATGCATTTCAAATTCTTCATATTATATGTTAAATACGTGTATGAATTACAAGATATAGGGGGAGATCTCCATGATTCAACTCTTCAAGTGTGCATTGCTTCAAAAGCAAATTCCTCACTATGCACATCTTCAGGGGGAGTTCTTCTATATCTTGCAATCAAATTCCTCAATATCAGTATTTACACTTCATATGTTTATCCCCGTTGAAAACTTAACCTATATTGTCATCAATCACCAAAAAGGGGGAGATTGTAAGTGCATCTAGTGCCCCTTAGTGATTTTGGTGTATTGAAGACTTATAGGTTAAGGGACTAATGCGTGTGTGAGTGTACACAGGTCTATAAGTCTATGAGGAGTTTGATATTTATAGGAAAAGTCGACCCCTAAAAATGAATATCTTCGACTGAAGATTTTGGTATTTCTGAAGACTTTCATGAAGACTTTGAAAGTGAAGAAATTGGTGTGTCCGTGAAGACTTGATATTCATGCGAGAAATATGAAGCTTGAAGACTTTCGTTTTCATAGTTTTGTTTTTCTCTTTCTTGAGTCATAGGAAACACCATACTGTTAAAGGGGGTCGAGGAAATACTAAGGAAAAATTTCCATGTGATGCTCAACTCAAATCCTACACCTACCAATCCCTTCGAGTGAAGCCATTGGAAATCTCATACAGTTCAGTCAATTTCTTCAGTGACAGAGACGAAGTTCTTCTGGTCTCTAAGGAATTTGTCCTGACTGAGGAGTTAGGAATTCGCCAGTGCAGATTGCCTACACAGTGAGGAACATGATAGCCCTGAGGATTTTGCTACTCAAAATTCCGACCGTTGCTGTGCTATGCGCCAGCTGTCCCAAAATATCTATCCACCTAACGGTCATATCATTGAAGGGCATTTATGTCTTATCATGTCGGGCTGCTCCCTAGGCCATAAATAGCCGCCCCCTACAACCACTAGCTGGTTGGCTGCTCCGAGAGAAACTGACACTTGTCATTTGAGAGCAACCCATCCTCCGAGGACTTTGAGCGAAAATCATCAAGTGAGGAAAAACCAAAAACCCAAAACCCAAACACCTACAAACCCCAAGTGATTGAGCATCATTGAAGAGATTGATCCTGAGTGGATCTGACGCTTGTTACCTTTGAAGACTGTGCTTCTTCCAGACGGTAAGGCGTCATGGTCTAGAGCATCCAAGAGGAATAGTGGATCGACGAGTGACCAAGTTTGTGAAGGTTTGGAAGTCGCCTGAAGACTTACCACGAGTGATTGGACGAGGTCTGTGTGACCTTAGTTCAAGGAGAATACGGTGAGGACTGGGTGTCTTGGACTAAGTGTCCTTAACTGGGTGTCCGGGACTGTGTGTCCTCGAGTTCAAATACTCAGCCGCTCCAACCAGACGTACAACTGAGACGGCAGTTGGAACTGGTCCACCAAATCATTGTCTTCACCAAGCTTACTGGTTTTATTTCCTCAACTCTTTCATTTCCTCATAACTGTGTTGTATGTTTGTTCATATCTGTGTTTGAAGACTTTGACTGAAGACTTTCTCAATTTCCTCAGTTCAATTTCTTTAGTCTGTTTGTCTTCATCCTGAGTTATCCTGTGATTACGCTTCCTATACTCTGTGCCTGTCTTCATTTCATCATGATGACTATGCTTGTATTCTGTTGTGTTTACTTTTGAGTACTTATTCCACTGCTAGTAGTTCTTCGCTAAGGAATTTCCTCACGAGCAAATTCCTCAGTGAAGAATTTCATAAAAATCGCCTATTCCCCCCCCCCCCCCTCTAGTCGATATAACGCACTTTCAAGCACTTGTCGCTAAAGCCTTCCGACACGGTTTCTTCTGGCCAACGGCCTTAGAAGAGGCCAAGGAATTGGTCCAAAAATGCAAAGGGTGCCAGAAGTTCCACTCCAAGCCGCATCAGCCGGCTTCTGCACTCAAGACCATCCCCATTGC
Source organism: Triticum urartu (assembly GCF_003073215.2). Taxonomy (NCBI): domain Eukaryota; kingdom Viridiplantae; phylum Streptophyta; class Magnoliopsida; order Poales; family Poaceae; genus Triticum; species Triticum urartu. The sequence continues at coordinate 319,624,350 of NC_053024.1, read as the reverse complement.
TTGGCCCTTCGCAGTTTGGGGCCTAGACATGGTGGGACCATTCAAGACGGCACGAGGTGGCTTAACTCACTTACTTGTCGCGGTGGACAAGTTCACCAAGTGGATAGAAGCGAAGCCAATCAAGAAATTTAATGGTCCGACTGCCGTGACTTTCATCTCCGACATCACAATTCGGTACGGCGTACCACACAGCATCATCACCGACAACGGCATGAATTTTGCCAAAGGCGCCTTGGCCCGTTTCTGCGCGACACAGGGCATCCGACTGGACCTAGCATCCGTCGCCCATCCACAGTCAAATGGCCAGGTGGAGCGAGCAAACGGCCTCATCCTATCCGGCATCAAGCCCCGACCGGTCGAGCCTCTGGAGTGCTCGGCTTGCTGCTGGCTCGATGAGTTGCCAGCCGTCCTCTAGAGTCTGTGCACGAATCCAAACAAGTCAACTGGCTTCACGCCTTTCTTCCTCGTCTACGGTGCTGAGGCCATCATCCCAACGGACATAGAGTTCGATTCCCCGCGAGTCACCATGTACACCGAGGAAGAAGCAGAGGAAGCACGTCAAGACGGCGTCGATCTGCTGGAAGTGGGCCGGCTGTTGGCACTCAGCCGGTCTAGCATCTACCAGCAGAGCCTGCGCAGATACTACAACAGGAAGGTCAAGCCGAGATCTTTCCAAGAGGGCGACCTTGTGCTCCGACTGATCCAGCGAACGTGCTGGCCGGCGCCTTGGGAAGGCCCCTTCATCATCAGCAAAGTGCTGGGCAACGACTCCTACTACCTGATCGACGCTCAGAAGCCCCGAGCACGCAAGAGGGACGACTCCGGCAAAGAGACAGAGCGGCCATGGAAATCAAATCTCCTCCGAAAATTTTACAGTTAAACGCAGTATGTACCTCGCTACCTTTTGTATTAAAAGTACCAAGACTTCGCCCCCCCCCCCCCCCCCCCCCCCCCCGAGAAGAGCTCGGGGACTGCCCTCTTTTATCTATATGATAAGAATTATGCCTTCGACTATATTACTCTTTGTTATGCCGCTTGGCACCGGGTTCGACTAGTCGGCCCGGGGACTTACCGCCCCGCGCTATGAAATGCTTCCTGCAGCCGGACAAGTAGTGTGTGGCGCCTAAGCCGTCTCCTGTCAGAAGCCGCAGCTCGCAGAGCGACTGTCTAGTGGGCAGGAGTAAGGAAGAATGGGCGTCCACATGAAAAATGGCTAAGGACTCAAAGCATAAACATAGCTTAAAGCCGGCTTCCAGCCTTTTTTCGCAAACCGACTCTTGAACAGTCGGCTTGCCGCCTTCTATCCGACTTGCTAAACAACTCTAAAAATGGCTAAGTACTTGCCTTCCCAAAGTGACCAAGAATTTGATCCAGCGGCAGTCCGCAGAGCGGCTGTCCGACTGACAAAGACGGCAACTGAGGGAAGGCGGCAAAGGAAAAAGCCAAAGAAGCAATGAGCAAGAAAAGATAGAAGTCGGATGAATATTTACATAACAAAGGCCCTTGGCCGAACCTTCGAGCAGAAGTTCAAAATACACCCCGCGGGTGGAATTGTGCGAATTAACAAGTTCTTCAAAGACTATTTAAACAGATAAAACAAAGATAAGGTGGCAGCCTAGGAGGCGGCAGACGGGTTCGGAGGATCGGAGGAGACGGCGATGTTGGATGTTGGGGCGGCCGGTTGGGCAGTCTCGGCTTGATCACCTCGGGCGGCAGTCGGCTCGGGCGGGCACGGCTCGTTGCTGGAGGCGCGGTCAAGCTGAGGCTGGCCGTTCGCTCCGTCATCTGGTGCCTCCGTCTCGCTTCCATCCTCCGCCTCGTCTTCCTCCTCGACGCTGGAGCCGATCACCTCCGCCGAGTCCTCGCCGTAGTCTGGGTTCATCCCAAACCACTCCGGCGATACCTCCCCGCCGTCTTCAGCCCGCTCGGGGACAAAGATGCCGGTGTCGGTGTACTCGGCGATCGTCGCCGCGCGCTTGACAAGGGCGTCTTCCGCGGCTGCCAGCTCCGGCTGGGCCTCTGACCGGAGTGTGGCCAGCCGGTCTAGGTCCAGCCCCGGATACCATGCCTTGACAAATTCCAAGGCTCGGCGCGCTCCAGCCCGGGCCAAGGAACCTTTCCAGGCCTCAAGACGGCCAGCCGCGATCTCTAGCCAGTCGGCAGTCCGACTGGGGGTGCGCGGAGCCTGCACGTCTGGCCACAGGGCGGCGATCGCTTGGGCGCCGACACGTTGAAGCCGGCGCAGCATCCGGTGGGCCGGCCGCAGACGAGCCCCAATACTCAGAATATGCTTGTCAAGGGTCCGGGGGCGTCGGCGGCGATCTCCGCGCCATCTGCCCTCCGCTCCTCGCAGTCAGCCTCGATAGCTTGAATGGCGGCCTGCGAGTGGCCGGGGAAGAAGTCTGCCAAGACGGAAAGAATGAAGAATAAGTCAAAAAACCAGGAGTCGGCTCGACCTATAGTCGGCGGCTCGAAGAAGGAAAACAAAGAAGCTCACCGTCGACGAGGTCCTCGATCTCGTGGAAGCCGGAGGCCGGCATTGCCTCCTTATCAGTCCAGGAGGAGCGCTCGCTCGCAAACTCAGCCAGGAGGGCTGCCTCCTCTTCTTCCGCCTCCTTCTGCGTCTTCTTAAGCAGCTCATTCTGCTCTGCCAATTGTGCGGCCAGCAGATCGCGCTCTATGGCGAGCTTGTTGCACTCCTCCCCCTTGGCACGCAACGCGGTGTTGGCTTCGCTCAGCTGTTGTTGAAGAGTGGTGTTGGCCTCTGAAGAGAAAGAAGAAAGAAGGCGTTAAGTCATCAACAAAGAAGGTCGCCGGGGAGATCCGGCCCGACTGCTCAGCAGTCGGCCCGAATCTCGGGGACTACAGCCCGCGGGTGCGCCAGCGCGCCCCCGCAAAGAAGAAAAAGGACTCACTCCGGCTCTCCGGCAAGTCGGCGGTCCGCTTGCCCTGCTCTTCAACGTTGCGGTTGAAGGCGGTGACACAGAGGTTGTGATAGTCCTGTGACAAGTATTTCAGACAAAAGTCAGTACCTGGAACTCGCCAGTTGGAGTTCCGGGCCGCCTGCTCAGCGGCCGGCCCGAAACTCCGGGACTACACCCAGTGGGTGCGCTGGCGCGCCCCCACAGAGAGGAACAAGAAAATAAAGACAAAGGAGAAAGCATACCCGGATGGCTGCCCACGACGCCAGGTGCGCCTTGGTGCAGTTTTGGATAGCATCGCTCTCAGCTCGCAGCATTGTCTGGACATCCAGAAGCGCCTGGTTCAGCGGGGCCGTGCCGCCTCCTCGCACCCACCCAATGGGCGCGGCGCTCGTCGCTTCGGCGTCTAGGATCGTCGAGCTAGCGGTGCCGGTCTCCAAGGGGCGTGGCGCCGAAGTCGCCTTCTCAAGACGGCGGCGCGTTGGCGAGCTGGCTTGAAGGAGTAGCCTTGCCACGGCCTCGTCTTCAGTCGGCGGCAAGGGTGGGTCCGCCGGCTGTTTGCCTTGCACGCTCCTAGATGGCGGCGGGGGCGGCGGTGGCGGCACGACCACGTCCGGCATGGAGAAGTCGCCGCCGCCTCTCTCCACGATCGGGAACTCACCGCCGGCTTCCCCTGACTGCCCCGTGAACTCCGGGGGCAGCGGCGAAGAGTTCAGAGGGGTGACGAACACCGCCGACCGCCGGTGCATGACTTCCTTAGCCTGCCGCCTTGCCGCGACGGTGGCCTCGGCCTCCTCCAGCTTTTTCAGGGCGGAGGCCTCCGCCTTCTCGGCCTCCGCTTTCTCCCGGCGGGCGGCCTCTTCCTCCTCGCGCTTCTCCTGCGCATTCCGCTCCGTCGCCTCCCGAAGGGCGGCGGCAGGGTCAATCCGCCGAGTAGTGGCAGACGTCTCCGCCGACCCCATAACGGAGGCGGCGGCAACCCTCTCAAGAGTGAGGGGGGCCCTGAAGCGAGGGAAGCATATGAAAGACTCAGACAAGATCAACAAAGAGAAAATAAAGATAAGGGACGGAGGTGCTTACGCAAAGACCAGCGGCGGCTTCTTCACTTCCTTGCGGAAGCGGTTGGCCTTCGCGGCCGCCTCTTCCCGCTTGGTCGCGGCGGCCGCTCCCTTAAATTTCTTCGACCGGCCACCAAGTGTACTCGGCCCGGCCCAGCGCTTCTTCGCGCCGCCTTGAGCGTCCAAGGCGGCGGAGGAACTCGCGCTTGGCTGGCCAACCTTTGGCTGATGACGCAGGGCAACTTCTCCCTCGGCATCGTCGTTAGGCCAGTCGGCGAAAGTGGCCGAAGGCCTGGAGCCGCCTACTTCTCCTCCTCCTCCCTCGGTGTCGGCCTCCATGGTCACCGCCCCCAAGTCAGGATCGTCGACGTCGCTCTCCGCCCGATCAGGGACAAACTGACGAGCCGGCCCCGTGGTGCCGGCCGAGGGAGGGACGAGAGGGTTCTGATTCAAAACAAAAATGGTCAGACTAGACAAGTTGGACTCGGCAAGAAAAGAAACAGAAGAAGAAGGAAGACGACTTACAATAGGCGGGGGGTTGGCGCGTGAGTACGGCTCCTTGCCGAACCGTCAATCCACCGAGAGACCGCAGTTCGCGATGTAGTTCACCGTGTCCGCCACCTCCGCGTGAGGCATGTCCTTGGAGCACATTCGACTCGGGTCCCGATGACCGCTCATCTGGCAGATCGGGTGAGGTCGGCCTTGGAGTGGGAGGACTCGGCGCACACGAAGGCGGCCAGAAAGTCGCCCCGGTCAGGCCCTCCAACCGGGTCAGCACTCGGAGTCACGCGACGGCGGTGGCACCAGTAGGAGACAACGTCCTGGCTCGGTGTGACCAGCTGGGGAGCCTTCCAGCCGGCGCGCCGGCTTCGTAAGCCGGCAGGTTGACCCAGTCGCCTTCTGGGGCGACGTTCTTCACATAAAAATAGGACTGCTGCCACATCTTCACCGACTTAATCAGTGCGATGGTGGGAAACGGATTGTCGGCCACTGATCTCCGCACTGGGCCGGCACGCCGGTGACATGTGTGCCGAGTTTGGACTGGAAGAACTCCCCCCAGAGCTCGATGGTGGGGAGAACGCCGAGGAAGCCTTCGCACAGGGTGGCGAAGGCAGCTAGCAGCACCACCGTGTTCAGAGTAAGGTGGTGCGGCTGGAGCCCGTGGAACTCCAAGAAGGAGCGGAAGAAGCCGCTCGCCGGCAGCCCCAGGTCGCGCATAAGGTGCGAGCGGAATATGACCCGCTCGCCCTCCTCCGGCGCCGGCGATATTACCCCCTCCGACGCGAGGTGGACCCGCACTAAGCCCCTACCGGGCAGCCACCGTGTCTTGCAGAGGATCTCGACGTCGTCCTCATCGACCTCGGAACCGTCCCACACTCCGGAGCGCACATCAGGAGGCGCGGCGGCGGGGGAAGAGCTCATCGCTACGGGCGTGGCGTGGTTCGGAGCCACATCGGTGAGAGGAAGAAGAAGCAAGAAGGAGCGAAAGGGAGTAGGGAGGATGGGCGCGCGTGCTTCGCCGCCCCCCTCCCCCCGCCTACTTGTAGGCTCGTGGGCTGAGAAGCCGAGGGGGCGGTCATGGGATTAACTGCGCCCAGGACCCCACGACCCCCACGATTTACCACACGAAGTTACTGCGTGCAATAACCGCGCGGGAACCCCAACCGTCCGCATGGCCACAACGGATCCGTTCACATGCCGAGGCGCGGTAGTGGCGGTCCCCGCCTGTAGGCCTGTCCCGTCGCGCGCGTGGGTGGGCAGACTAGCTCAGCCACGTGGCGCCTCGCGACGGGTCCACAACGGGCGGTAACCCGGAGGCTTATCAAGCATGCCGCCTGGACTCCGCTGCGACGTACAAACTTTTTTAGGGGCAAGTCAGCCTTAAGCAAGTCCGGCTCCAACTAGTCGGCTTGACAGAAGATGGCTAGCGAGGCCCAGATCCAACCGTCGAAAAGAAGAAATTGTTGAGGCTCCTCGACATATCGCCCTTGGTGCCTCACCAGCTTCGGGGACTACGGTCGGAGTAATGGGCCACGGGTAGGCTAACCCAGGCCCAGAACCTTTCAAGACATCGGGGCAGGCTGCACCCCTCAAGACCCCAGGACGAACAGCCGCCTTCTGAGAGTCGGCTGCGAGGCAGCCGACTGCCCACTCGCGGCCGAGTCCCAAGGACGGCTTCAGGATGAGCCGACTCCTGACTGGCGACTTCCAGAGAAGCCGGCCATGGGGAGTCGGCCCGCGACGCCAACAACCCCCATGCCCTCATAAAGAGGGATGGGACGGGGAGTGGCTACAGTAAGGTCCACTCCCGCCCTTTTCCAAGGGCAGGCGTGGCCATAGTATGCCATACCCGCGGAGATCTCCGCCCGGCGCGACACTGTTGCCATGCCGGCCCTGACGTCAGCTCCAGTGGGCGGAGTCCTGTGCCCACGACGGCCTGCCGGTACGACCCAGGGATGACGGGTCCCACCAGTCGGCGGGCTTACGGAAGACGGCGAGAGCGCCACCAGTCGGCCCAGTTGGGAGTCGGCCCCCCAGGAGTCGGCCGGCCCCTCCCACGGGCCCCACGCGCCATTAACCAGACGCGACAGGGAGTGGCCACAGTGATCGCCCGCCAGACGGCGGAGCTATCGCCACAACCCCATGACCAAGCCCACATCATTAGAGGCACAGCTATAGTAATCTACAGCCGGCAAGACCCGCCCGCGGCGGACGCGGCCTGTCGGCTCCGTACCGAGCCAGTCGCGGGCCCCAGGAGTCGGCGGATAAGACGACGGCCAGAGAGACTGACGGCTGGGCCCGCGTCCAGCCGGATTACCATTGTACCCCTCGGGGTAGGCCTATATAAACCCCCCTAGGGCACCCATGCAAAGGGTTGGAATCCATTAGCACTAGACCAGATCATATAGGAAGGAGAGAGCTAGCCTTGTGTAACGCCCTCGATGCGGCTATATCACCTACATGTCAAAGCACGACTTAGAGGCATAACCGCATTGAAAGCAATGTCACAAGTAAGGTAATATTCACAACAACCCATGTAAATAGATAATAAGGGGAAAGGTACATAGTTGGCTTACACTCGCCACGTCACACAAGTACATAAATAACATTACAATCATCCAATACACTCATGGTCCGACTACGGTACCAAAATAAAAGATCAACCCCAACATGCGACACGGTCCCGATCGCCCCAACTGGGCACCACTACTGATCATCAGGGAAAGACACATAGTAACGGCGTGAGTCTTCGTCGAACTCCCACTTGAGCTCAAGCGCATCATCTGGAACGGAGTCGTCGGGCCCTGCATCTGGTTTGGAAGTAATCTGTGAGCCACGGGGACTCAGCAATCTCGCACCCTCGCGATCAAGACTATTTAAGCTTATAGGTAAGGCAAGGTAATATGTGGAGCTGCAGCAAGCGACTAGCATATATGGTGGCTAACCTGTTCGCAAAAGAGAGCGAGAAGAGAAGGCAAAGCACGAACGAATAACTATAGAACAACCTACGGCAAACATTACTCCAACACCGTGTTCACTTCCCGGACTCCGCCGAGAAGAGACCATCACGGTAACAAACGCAGTTGATTCATTTTAATTAAGTTAAGGTTCATGTTATCTACAATCGGACATTAACAAATTCCCATCTGCCCATAACCGTGGGCACGGCTTTCGAAAGTTCAAATCCCTGCAGGGGATTCCCAACTTAGCCCATCACAAGCTCTCATGGTCAACGAAGGATAAACCTTCTCCCGGGACATTCCGATCAGACACGGCATCCCGGTTCTACAAGAAAACTTCGACAAAGATAAAACAAGTCCAGCAACACCGCCCGAATGTGCCGACAAATCCTGATAGGAGCTGCACATATCTCGTTCTCAGGGCACACTCAGATAGGTCAAGCTACGAGTAAAACCAACCCTCGAGTTTCCCTAAGGTGACCCCGCAGGCTGCCCAGTTCGGACCAACACTCAGAGGAGCACTGGCCCAGGGGGGTTTAAATAAGATGACCCTCGGGCTCCGGAAACCCAAGGGAAAAAGAGGCTAGGTGGCAAATGGTAAAACCAAGGTTGGGCATTGCTGGAGGAGTTTTATTCAAGGTGAACTGTCAAGGGGTTCCCATTATCACCCAACCGCGTAAGGAACGCAAAATCCGGGAACATAACACCGATATGACGGAAACTAGGGCGGCAAGAGGAACAAAACGCTAGGCAAAAGGCCGAGCCTTCCACCCTTTACCAAGTATATAGATGCATTAAGATAACAAGATAATATAGTGATATCCCAACAATAAACAATGTTCCAACAAGGAACGATCTTCAAACTTCACCTGCAACTAGCAACGCTATAAGAGGGGCTGAGCAAAGCGGTAACATAGCCAATCAACGGTTTGCTAGGACATGGTGGGTTAGAGGTTTGACATGGCAATTTGGGAGGCATGATAAGCAAGTGGTAGGCATCGTAGCATAGGCATAGCAAAAGAGCGAGCATCTAGCAAGCAAAGATAGAAGTGATTTCGAGGGTATGATCATCTTGCCTGCAAAGTTGTCAGAGTTGACTGGATCCTCGTAAGCAAACTCAACGGGCTCCTCGTTAGCGAACTCGTCTCCCGGCTCTACCCAAACAAGACAAACAAGCAAAAGGAACACAATCAACCACGTGCAAAGCTCAAACAAATATGATGCAAACATGGTATGCTATGCGGGATGCGATATGTGATGCATATGCAAGATTTGACAAGGAATGATTGAACCTGGACTCAACTAGGAAATCCAAGAGTGCCAATGGAAAGGTGAGGTGATTTTGGTTGAAATCGATAAAGATCAGCGGAAACGGATGCATGGTTTGGAAATGGCAAGCAAAACAAATATGGCACCGGTCTGTGATAAACAGCAAGTAGCCATCTAAATGCATCAAGATAATTATGCTACAGCACTCAAACAAGACAACAAAATACATGGCAGGGATCCACTCATGATGCTTGACAAAAGATGAACACTGAGCTACGGCCATTTCATCCATTAACAGGTTCAAACAAGCATGGCAAAAGTGCAAATGGTAAACAGGTTTCAGACTTAGTGGAATTAACACAAGTCCGGAATTTAACATCAGGCAGCACACTTTGGAGCAAGAAAACTACCTGCTACAGGAACTTAACCTGGCAAAGAAAGGCATGAAATGAAGCTACTCAAAGCACTTAACAAAAGTCCCTTAGTGACCTTGAGCCTAAAGGGGTCATAAAATACAATTGCAAGCATGTGAACATGGCAATAACATAATCAGGTTACAGACTTTGTGAAAAACTGGAGCATGCAAATCTGTTAACGAGTAGGCATGTTTACGAGCTCGATGCACTCACTACGGAGCAAGGCATGATAAACTAAGCATACACCCAACAAGAATACATATCATAGAAGTTAGACATGGCAAGAACAACAACATAGCATGCACGGATCAACAACAACATCCTCGGCAAAATCGCTAACAAGTAAACAATCTGCCAGGATTCACGAAAAAGCAAAAGTAGAGCTCGATTGACTCAAGCTAGGGTGCTCCATAATTGCAAACAAGGACATGGATGGATAGAGCGCCACAATATTAACAAATCATCCTTACTGATCATTCTCAAATGAGGCACGGATCACTAGGAAACAACATGAACATATGGCATATTGACAAAAACAGATCAAGGACTTAGAGAAATTCCAAGTCCCTGAAATCAGCATTAACGAATGCACTACTTTGCAAGCTTGTGCTAGTCACCACACATGTCAAAAAAATACATGGTAAGCACCTATGAAAAGATGGCATGGCATATAACAAAACACATGTAGAGCTCAGGAGCATATAATGCACACATTAATCATGGCAAAAATGACAAATAGCTATTTGGTGCAGCAGATCTGACAATTATCTCAAATAGCTCTCTTCCAAAAGCATTTCGGGCATCAAGATGGGCTCAAATGAAAATGATGCAATGAGATGAAATGATGTACTCTCCGAGACGAACATTTTGATATGCTACATGTGCAAAACGGAGCTACGGATGCAAAGTTATGACATGATGAAAAACGCAAAATAACTAGGGTTTTGGGGGAAAGTCAACCGATCCAAACTTCAGATCTGGATCCAGATCGGCGGCGCGGACGCCAAGGTTCGCCGGAGCTGCACTGTTCACCGGGATTCCTGTACGCCGGAGATGAAGGAGGAGGCCGGGGCAGCGTCGGCGGTGGTCAGCGAGGTGCGGCTCGCCGGCATCGAGGTCGGGGTGGCGCCGGCGTTGGGCGGCGGGTCGCCGGAGCCGGAACGGCGAGGAGGCGCGGCGGAGCTTGCTCCGGCCGGCGACGAGGGGCTGCGGCCGGCGCGGATTCTACGGCGGCGCGGCGAGCCGGAGTGGAGGAGGACGAAGGCGAGCGGCGGCGGATCCGGATGGGCCTCGGGGGCCAGATGCACGCTCCCCGGGCCGGCGGCGGGACGAGCGGCTCCGCACCACGTGGCGGAACGTGGTTGGTGGCGGCGGGACGTCCGGTTAGGGTGGACGTTGTCCGGCGGCGGAGAGGGGATTTTTAGGGTTAGGGGGGAGAGAAGACCCGGGATTTTCGGGAGAGGGTCTATATATAGGCATAGAGGGAGCCAGGAGAGTCCAAATGAGGTGTGGTTTTAGGCCACGCGATCGTGATCGAATGCTCTAGATGATGGAGAGGGTTTTGGTGGGTTTTGGGCCAAAATGGAAGGGTGTTGGGCTGCAACACACACGAGATCTTCTCGGTCCCTCGGTTAACCGTTGGAGTATCAAACGAAGTCCAAATGGTACGAAACTTGACAGGCGGTCTACCGGTATTAAACCAAGGCCGCTCGGCAAGTCTCGGTCCAATCCGGAAATGTTTAACCCCCACATACGAAAAAGAGGTAGAAAGGACCACCGGAGGAGATAGGAGCGCCGGAATGCAAAAAGGACAACGGGGAAAATGCTCGGATGCATGAGACGAACACGTATGCAAATGCAATGCACATGATGACATGATATGAGATGCATGACAACGACAACAACACACGGAGACAAAAACCCGAACCCGAGGAAATAAAATAACTTAGCGCCGGAAACGGCAAGAGTTGGAGTACATATAAGGTAAATTACATCCGGGGTGTTACACCTTGCCTTCTCCTACCTCCCGGAAACAGCTCAAGGAGCAACCGTGTACACACTTTGTCATAGTGATCATGCGGAGACCCCGCAGACCAGCAGTAGGGGTATTATCTCTACGGAGAGCCCCGAAGCTGGGTAAGATTCGCCGGCGTGCATGCCTTCGCCTTATCTCGTTCCAGGCACCGGCGACGTTCTACTCGCCCCCACCATGATAAGCCATCCTTTGGCATATGTCGCACCCAACCCCCGACACTGGATCTCCTAATTTTTTTTAAGTTTTTCTCCATTTGAAAGAATAGCAAGCATAGTGGATACCTCGGCTTCGGATATTTTTATTTTTCTAGTAACAACATCCTTATATACTTTTTTTGAAACGTATATCCTTCATACACTTAGTATAAGGAGGCATCTTAATAGCATCAGTCAAAGGAACACGAAGAAATAGAGGTCTAAGCAATTCAACAAATTGATTAAATGCCTCTTCATCTCTAAATTTTAGTGTCTTACTAGGAAAAGACATGTTTTTGTACCCATGGTTTTCTCTCTCTCTCTCTACCATGTTTTCTAGCAACATAATCTCTTTTATCAGATCTTTTATTCCTAGAAGGTGGATCATATAGGTCAACTTGATGTTCTACTTCTACTCCTTTTCAGGTTTATTATCATCATTAGGTGGAGCACCATTGTCAATATTATTATTATTATTATTATTATTATTATTATTATTATTATTATGCTGACTAGGTTCATGCTCTTCACTATCTTGGGTTTCAGCATCAGAGAAAGATGTACTACATTGCATAATTTGGTGGAGAATGTCACTGTGCGTCAAGCAATTCATGCATTCAAGCAAGGTGTCAAGTATTGTGATTTGAATATAAAGCTTGGTCACTCGGATATTTTTACCCTAAGCCGATTGATGGAGATTGCTAACGCTATGCGAATGGCGAAGAGGAAGATCTAATCACGAGAGGCAAGGACTGTGTTGAGCCATCTCAACGAAGAAGCGGAGAAACAATAATCACTCGGGTCAGAATACGAATAAGCATAAGTTGGATGTCAGTGACGATGTCAATGACGCCGAGCTCGTGGCGATGGACAACGAGACTAGAAGGAGTGGACGCCTATGTCTCAAATGTATTTATAATTTTTAAAGTTTTCATGCTATATTCACATCATTTTTATTTGGACTAACACATTAATCTAGTGCCAAAGGCCAGTTCTTATTTTCCAATGTTTTTGTTTTTCAGGCCAAAAATTTCAGAGCAAAAAAATCTGAACATTTTATCAAAATTCTTTTAAACCAAAAGACTCCATCAACCATAAGATGGACCCCAGGGGACGCACCAAGTGCCCTCGCGCTGGTCATGTGGTGGGGGGCGTGGAGGCTCGGTAAGTCGGCTGAGGCTCTCCTTCTGCGGCAAGAAAGATCCTAAAATATCAAAAAAAATCCATTGGAATTTTGGCCTAATTGAAGTTATGGATCTTGAGCTATTTAGAAACGGTGATCTACATCAAAAAAGTAGCGCGGAGCCATGAAACAGAGAGATCCAATCTCAAAGGGGGCCCTCTCTCATGGTGATGTACTAGGTTTGGTTCCGGTTTATGCGATTTCAGAGTTCCAGACCGGTCCAGACAAATTTGATCCAATCCAGACATTTTGGGACAATTTGATACACCACGGTTTGAGACATTAAGGACGATTTGATGAACAACGATGAAGTTGTCCTTGCAAAGACAAGGTGGGACGCGTGGGTCCCCGCACATTGTGAAGAAGCCGATAGGTTTCCCTCCGTTTCCACAAAAAAGTAGCAAGACTTGAGTTTGCAACGTTTGGTGATTTTTTTTCTTCCGGTAATGCTATTCAGCTCAAGTTTGCTGGGAGAAGATGGCAAATCAAACGTTTTTATGGCAATTTATACTGTTGCATGGATGACAACTTTAGTTTGCAATCACGGAAAGTCCTGGCAAAAAAATGAACGGAAGTGATTTTGCCATATTCGCCAACTAAAGTTGACATGCTCGACAAACATAAATTGCCAGGCAAATCATTCGCAGTTGCCATGCTTCCCAGCTGACATTCACCGGATAAGAGGATCCTTTTATTTTGGTGTTTGCATATTACATATACTTGGTACAGACTTTCAAGTATAGACGGAGCCTTCAGGTGAAAATGTTAAGACATTATGTTTAAAAGGACATAGAAAAACGCGAGAGATTTGACAAGCAAAGGCATCAAGTTACAGATAAAGAAGGATTATCATACTCAACTCGCGAGAAGCGAGCTGCTGTTGGTTCAAGAACCCTCTACTCACTAGCTTCACAAATCCTTTTCCCAAGTTCTACTTACAATGTTGGCTAGTTCCCCGCATAATATAATAATAAAAATGCAGCCTAAACGACCCAAATTGCCTAAAATTGAACCAATTTTTTGTAATGCAAGGATGCTCACTGTGAATAATAAGGTGAGAGTTTGCGGAAGCTACAATGGTGGTTGACTGTAACTGATCACAGAACTTTCACGCCACTCGGTCGTTTACCTTCCATGGCATCCTTCTTGTCGCGGCAATCAGAACAAAGGAAAGGGCCTTCCCATGGCTTAGAGCTCGAAGAGAATACTGAACCTACATGAACTGATGTACCTTCACTTGGTTCAAGATCTGCCTGGCAGATGGCACATGTAAACAAGCTTGACGATGTTCTCCGACTACCTGAGTCATTACCCAACCTGTCCAGTGTAGTACATCAACTTACCATTATTTTATAATGGCATTCCACTTGACAAATGAAAGTACATTCGGGTCATCATCTTCTAGAACCAATGAGTAAAACAAAGAAAGTTCAAACAGAAATGAGTAAAACAAAGCACTGAGTTGAACAGAAATGGAGAAAAAGGCTGTTCTAAACTAAAGTTCCAACCCATTACAATGTTTAAACCTACTAGGTAATTGCATGTGCGTTGCAACGGGGCTTGAACACCAATCATGGCTACTATATCCGCTTAGAATCCTCATGAACATTAAGAGGGATTGTCTACTCCCTCCCTCCCTCCCTCCCTCCCTCCCTCTCTCTCTCTCTCTCTACCATCACCAGTATGGCAGTGTAGTGTGCAAGATGCCGAATCCAAAGCCAACCCCCAAGCGGCAGATGCACACCTCACCTCCCATCGCCAGTGTCCAGCCATCAAGCGCTGTTCGCCAACTCGGTCCATCTCCATCCACATCAGCCACAAGTTCCTGTTCGAGCCCCCGAGCGACGTCAGCCAGCACCCTCCATCCCTACCTCTCTTTGATTACATTTGTAATTCAATGTGCAAATTAGCTTGAGTTAAGCTGACTGATTGTTCCTAAATCCGGAACTAAAGTTTTTTCTGACACCTGAGCTGAAGTTGGTCCTGCTAACAGAAACTTCAACTTGTTACAGCAACAGTTTAGCTTATTGTACTTTCAAGTCACTACTGCTTTCATGTTCATGACATTTTCTGGTTCAAATGAACTGAAGTTCGCCCTGCTAACAGAAACTTCAATTTGTTACAACAGAAATTGTAACAATAGTTTACCATATTATACTGTCAAGTTACTACTGTTTTATGTTCATGACATTTTCTGGTTCAAATAGGTCAGGAGTGACGTGCATTTAATTACAAGTTGTGTGAGCCTGCTTGCACTTGCAGTTGATCGATGCCAATTCAAATGTTCACAGGATAGATAAAAATCAGTTATTGTGTCATTTATAATCTCCTAACAAATGCTAAGATTGATTACCCACCAAAATTCTTAGCACGTACATACCTGCTGTGTATTCTATCAAGAGCTGAAGCCGATAAATAAAATTTCTAGCATGTATGTATGTGACGTGTATGCTCCCAGGAACTGAGCCCACAGAAATGACGTCAGAAGAGTACATGTTCATGGGGAAGTTTGCGCAAGGACCTGGTGCTGCTGGCTACACTGGTTATCAGCGCCACCTTCGTCAGGTGATCCTACACTGGTGATATGCCTTCTTCTACTGCAACACCACAGCATTCCTAGCGTTGCTGGGCTCACCGTGAGTGATCCTACACTGGTGATATGCCTTCTTCTACTGCAACACCACAGCATTCCTAGCGTTGCTGGGCTCACCGTGCTCCACTCCACCACGGTGCTCGACCTGCCAGCGATGTGACTGATACGGCACATCGGTCTGTAGGTGCTAATCCAATCGCTGATGAGAAGGTTCGTGGTGCACCGCCGGCGAAGACCAAGGCATGGCGGACAAGCGACGAGGGCGAGGTCCGTCTCCCTGCCGCAGCCAGGTAATGATGGAGCATGGGGGCAATCGTGCGTCTAGGGCAAATATTTCTTGCCAGGTCTGCTATGGGGTGGTTTTCATGGGTGGTGGGGCAGTTTTCAAGCAGAAAACCGGGTGGGATAGGGAATTAAAACCTCTGTAGAGGGGGGCGGACGAAGGGAGAGAAGTAAAAGCCATCGAGCGAAACGCAGGAGGAGTGAAACACTGAATGCTATGTCTTTTTTTAAGTAGTAAAGAGAACATATGATTACAGTAATTTGATGTGTAATTTGCTAATTAAAAATAGGGCTACTAGCAGGTTAATGATCAGAATGGTCCTTTGGGTAAAATCATGATTTTACTATGTAAAGCAAGTTCAGGCATAATCGAATTGTTCAGGACAAACTTCTAACATTCAATAGATTTAACCACATATGGCAAAAACAAAAACACAATCTGAACAATGGAAAGAAATAACATGCTTGTTTACATGTGGGCCTTCAGTTTAAACCAAAAATCAGTTTTTTACCAAGTTCGGTTCGTGAAAAGGGGAAACCGGAATTTACATTCAAATTCCGGAAACTAAGAATTCAGTTAACTGTCAGGTTTGTTTGGTTTTCGATTAACACCAATTTGGATGTACATGCACAGGAGGCAATTTCAACCATTTTGACAGAGATTTAACAAAATTATGACAGCATAACACCACAAACAGTAATGTTCAGCGTGACATAGTTTATCCACCCATGAGCATAAACATAAAGCTCTCCGACGTTGACAAACAGACTTCAACACTTCAGTCTTACAAAAAGTAGTGCAACAGCCAACAAACAAGCAGGTTCCTGCGGAGCACTGCAGCAGCAGGCGAAGAGCAGGGAACAACGCTCCTACTGCTAGCATGTAACTAACATTACACATGCAGGCACCAGCACGTTTAAGTACTAGAAAGATCGGGCGTGCTGCTGTTCGGCTATGCGGGAAGTAAAGGCTAGTGTGGGATTGGGAAAGCAGGTCTTGGGCAGTTGGGGCATTCAGATTAAGCATACGAATTCAATGGATTATCCTTGCGTACAGGTTTATTCAGTTTTTTCGGTTAACAGAGGCTAAAAACCAAAATTACCTATATTAAAGGCCCACTTGGATGGCCGTATTCTGGCTCAGCCCGAGTAAGTCTAATTTCACTGGTTTTATTGGTGCGCTGTATTTGACAAGCGTAACTTCATAAAGGTGAACATGTTTACGGGGTTGTCTAAGCGAGGACTAATTCGGTTGGTCAATACTGGAACCTAAATTTTCAGCTCTCAATGGGGAAAAAATATGAATTCAATTTTAGTCCGGTGTTTGTTTCTCGGATTTTTATGCCCACCAGCTACTGGTTCTACAAATCTTGCAAGTCCAATTCAGAAGTCTGATTACATCTGACAAAGATATTGCAGAGGCTCTAAAGAGGCTTCATGATGCACAATGTGAACAGTCACACGCCCAAACCACATATGCATCGAGGCGCAAGCTTTACGTTTACTCAGGAAAAGAAATTGGAGTGGCCAGTGATCCAGCCAGTAAAATTTGGCCATGGGAATACAATGTGGCTGGTTGGTGGTTACCATGCTACATTTGTGTTTAGGACTCAGATTGACCAAAATTTGTGTGTGTTTTTCATGGTTCAAAACAAATCTCATTCTTACAGCCTTCAGCATGGAAGTACTGAAAATACACATATCAACTTCATATTAAAGACAGTGAAACAAATATGAGCAAGAGTACAACTAACCTCTCTGATAGTATCGCTGAACCTTCTTCAAATATCTCTTCAACCATACCCACTGAAGAAAGCTGCTTAGTCAATTTATTGGGCTGGTCCTTTGCTTTTTTCCTAAAAATCAGGGACTTCAACTTATTCATCTTTTTCGGTGGAGATAGAGGGCGTATCGTTTGATCAGGTGGGATTATGTCAACAACGACACATGTCGTGTCATCTTTTAGGCCCCTTGTCTTGAGTGCCTCCTAAATAATTATTTCACACATTTAATTGATCAGAGGAGCATGTCTGGTTATGCAAGAAAAATAATCTGTGACCATTAGAAGCATCACCTATGGTAACACAACACCTTGCAAACTATGAAGTCACGCTAAATGTTTTACCTTAACTATTTGCTTGGCAGCGAGTTCAGCAGGCAACCCTCTGCAACACTTTGCAGCTGCATCTGAAGACAATGCATCCCAAATGCCGTCTGAAGCAATAATAAGCCTCCCACCAGTATTTGACAACTATGGAAAATGAACAACACATCAAGCAGAAAGCATTCCCGGCTAGCAATGGCATATAAGTATAGGCATGGAATTTTTACATCAAGTTATGGGTTATATATATAGAATTAAAATATTCTGAAGAGGAGAAGTTGGAGCAATTCATGATATGTCATAGAAGTACCTTCACTTGCTTGACATAAGGAACAGGTACGATAAATTCACCAACATCTATGTCTCCAATGGATCTGGATAGGCACAAACCTCCTGGCCAGCATCGCAGTGGACCAATCTAAAGACGAGCCAACACAAATTCTTAGCATGTTTGCTCATCCTTCCAAAGTTAACCAATACGTATAGGATACAGATCTATCTTAAACAGCACCAAAAGCAAACATATTAAATGCCCTTCATTAACAGAAAGAGGTAGTAACTGAGAGCAAACCTCTGCTCCACCAACCACACTAAGCCTTCCAACTTCACCTCCACTCGCTGTGACACGCTCCCTCCTGCCACCATTTTATTCGATGGTTAGGTGAAGTGGGCATTAACAAAAAAAAGAATACAAGGCAATGATATTACTTGAAATTTCACAATACAGGGCTAACATTGAAACCAAGATTGCAATTAATGAACTTTTTCCCTCCCCACCCCTTCCATCACTGCACTCAGATAACCAGTCGAGTAAATGCTAATCTATTGATAGTATCTCCACATTTTTCTATGTTATCCCTACTCCGTGAGAATCAAAGAGGTGTCATGAACATTCAAAGGTTCAACGAGAATTTGCTGGACTTTCACATGAAACATTTTAAATCCCGCAGGACACAATAAAGTGTCAAGGAATCAAAGAGGCACCAACAAAAATTAGTCATCCAATACATAATACATACAAGAAAGGAAAACACCAATCATGGTACTCTATTTTTACCAGTTTATATTTCTTTGCAGGGGGGGGGGGGGGGGGGGGGGGGGGGGGGGGGGGGATGTTTGCTGACTAGCAAAACCCTCCAAATAAAACAACATAGTAATGCACATTCTTGGTAAGCAGCTGGTACTCACTCCTCGACATTTTCTTCTAGTCGGTGATCAACTGTAAGCAAAGAAACAGCCCCACCCTGAGCATCCAAAATACAACGAGAATCGCCAACTGAAGCAACAGTGATAGTCCAGCCATCGATTATCGCAAATGTGGCAGTTGTGCCCGAAGTTTGGCCTGGTACATGGCGGCAAAAGGAAATTCATCAACATTCATCGTAACTTATGGTGCTGCAGCAAAACGCCAAATACAAGTGACAGAACCATGCCTTTGGTTTGGAATTCCTTGTCGGTCTTGACGAATCCCGCGACAAGCGCACGGGGCAGAGAATGCAACCACTCCTCCCGCGAAAGACCCTGTGGCATCGCGCTCAGGACATGGTTGAGCAGATTGTCCCTTGTATATATTGCAGCGGCGTCGCCGTTATGCCCGTCAAGAACCTGCTGGCAATGGAACATCCAATTATCGAATAGACTAGTCCACCCTCAACCAGAGCATTCTACTTTATAGCGCACACGTGTATGCGGCTATGGCTTACATATGATTTTCAAGCATAAACTGCCACCCCTAGGTCCTACCAAAAACAAGGCTGCAAATGACTACAACAAATCAGAATATATATAGCTGAGCACATCAATTCACCAATCACCGACCTCAGATGGGAGAAGGCAAAATACAAGCTGCCGATGCACATGCAGTAGCTTCAAAGTTCAAACAGCGAACCAAAGCTCACTACCTAACTATTTAGCTACTCCCGGGCTCAAACCCCAGCTACGGATCAAGTGTACACGGTAGCGAAACCACGCGCGCGGCACAACCACCACCGCATCTAGAGACCGCACAGCAACCTTTCAGCAAGCACAAGGGCACGCGACTTACGGCGAAAACCGCGAAGGTGGGGGGATGCGAGGTGGTGGAAGAGGACGAGGAAGTAGAGGGGCGCGCGCAGTCGGTCCTGAGCAGGAAGAAGTCCTCCCCCTTCTTGGACTGCGCGGCGCACCCATACCGTAGCAGTGGCCGCCGCGTCTCCGCCTCCCCAACTTCCCCTCCTACTCCATCCTCACGCGCGCAGATCCTGCTCCGAGTGACGGCGTGCCGCTCGGTGCGGGACTCCTCCTTTATGAGAGCCGCGAGCGGCACTAGCTCGCGGCCGCCTACGGCATGGTGGCGATGCTGTTCCGCCGCCGCCGCCGACGACGACATTCCCTTTCCTTTCGCCGATCGGATCGAGGCGAGACTGACAGTGCACGCGGAACGGTGGGGAAGCCGGAGACGCGGTTTTGTTTTGCAGTTTGTCTAATTCACATCTAGATATTTTTTAAGGATGTCACATCTAACCTCCCACAAATATATAATGCATTAACAAGAAACAAAAAATTAGGACAAAAAAAATAGACCACAAACAGAATGAAAATCAGCTTAGATGTGATGTAAAATCAGCTTAGATGTGACATAGTTATGTCACATCTAGATGTGTCCTAGACAGACCCTTTGTTTTGTCCATTTTTATGGTTTCATGCTTGCAGCACCGGTGCGTTTAAAAAAACAGAAGTGAAGAATTTATTCATTCAAAATAACAATTACATTGTTGATGACCTTGCTATAATGTCAGTATAAAATTAAGTCACTTATTTGAGATGGAAGAAATACCTATTATGATGCTTGAATTTACAAAAATAAATAATACTCGATGAACGTTCTCAATTCTTTACTATCAATTATCTTCAAATTATCAGAGTTAATAACAAGACGATTGCATCCCACCATTTGTACCGGAGAAAAACCGAATCTAAGAGCCAAAACTTCAACCATAAGAACATTCGCACATCGGTTAATCTTTCCATGTCCAAACAATGAATTTGCATTTATCGTCTCACAAGACCGCCCCAGTTGTGCCTTAAGCGGATCATGATCAAAACATGCATCACATTTAATTTGACAAAAACCAAATGTGACCTACTTCAACCCCCTTTCTTCATGGACGCATTTGGACAAGAAGCGGTAACAAAATTATTCATAATAGCGTGAATCCCCATAGAAATCTGATAAACATTCTAATAGAGGAAAAGTGTCCCATCTTTCAATGAGATGGTGGCTATCGTTTTTGGTGCAGTAGACTTTGACGATCCGACTATGAACGTGCAAGGACGTCGCGTCTTAGCAACCGCTAAACCAACTTCGAGAGGTTATTGACCACGCCGGAGCACGATCAACTTGACCATGAAGGTCTATTTCCTGCAAGCAAACGAATAACAAGCAAGAAACTGAAATTGCAATCTGAATTATTGCGAATTAAAGAGGAAAGCTTTATTGATCAAGTGGGATTCTGTGATGTCTTGGTCTGGTCGTTGAACACAAACGAAGTACGCGAAGTTGCAGCTATGGCAAACTTTTAATCTAAACAAAATCCGAAGTCTAAAGATGCCCTAAGAGCTGTACATATGAAGCAAGAGAGGGGAATTTCGTGACCCTTTGGAGGAGGGGTCTGAAACCAACCCTAACTCTGTTTTTTCCCACACATATGGACTCTAAAAACAGCCTATACTTAAATATTTCGAAATTACATGAGTCTGGCCCAAAAATAAGGTGACACAGCACCTAAAATAAGTTATGGACGAAATTTGTGAAGGGGCATCTTGTATATTTCATCCATGTCCTTGTCGGTCATCACGGAGGCTTCAAAGTGCTCAAATATGCACTAGTAACGTCATTCTAGACCCCTTCGCACGCGCATTCATCTCCATGCTTGATCCTACTCAAGTGTTCATCCCTCTTGTCTAAGAAGGAATGTTACCACCAAAACACAATGCTCGTGGAAAAATCCAGTAGCACCTCCTTTGTACCATCGGACATCCACGACAGGCAGTTGAATAAACAGAGCATATATTCATAATATGACAAGCAGAAGCATCCAACAAGCTCCTACAACCCATGTAGAGCAAACTGGTGAAGCCACCAACCGTTATGCTACACATAGCAAAGAAAACATACGTTCCAACACACCATGGTGCAAGGTGGGGACTAGTCAACTCCAACCCACCTTTGACAGGTAAACATAGTGATCATGGAAACAAACCAAAGCAAAGTTTATACACCACAAGTAGATCCTAGCTACCAAGAATCATGAACTAAGTATGAGAATTATCATGATCAGCTAGGTGGATGGAAGGGGTATGAAATGTGAGTGAACACACATGGGAGCTACGCCCTTCATAATACTTGCAAAGCCTCGCGGCGATGTACCTGAAACAAAGTCCACAAGAGGTGAGTCCAAAGACTCAGCAAGTACACAACAAAGCATGTAATAAAATGACAAGTAATACCGTGAATATGAACCATTCTTGATCAAGTAAATACTATACTCGAATCTTCCATGCTTGGAATGGCATGAGAAAACATGAAGAAATGATGCAGCCAAATAAGACCGAGGACTAGGCTCTGAGCTTTTGCCGGCAAGCTGAGGAGGGGCGATGTCTCACCTCACTCCTTTTCAACCCTCACCAAGTGGGAGGACCATAACATGAGGACGAACCCGAAGGACCATACACTCGCGAAGCGAGGATCACTCCTTGAACTTGGAAGATTCACTCATGATGGATTTGTTATCAAGAAGAACCAATCCCTGTCACATACTAGTGGTATGGTGTATTGAAATGTACACTAGGGAGTTGTATGTTCACCATTGCATGAATGTAAAGGAATAATGTGAATATGAACATAACATTAAGGGAGAAATGTAGCCCTTATTGCCCGGTGTTCTCGCCTCAACCGTTGCGAGGGATGCGATGCAAGGCTACCTCCGACGGATTGGTGCTGGAACCTTCTATAGAACATACATACATATTTTAAAGATCGCACCCAAACAAGCTATGTGTTAGAAGGGAGAGAGGGATTGATAGAATAGTTCATGTATTGCTTGAGCCTCGTGAGCATATATATAGGAGTACAATCATCTACTTGGAGTACAAGACAAGCCAGAACAAATCCTAGTCTATCTCGTCTTTCCTAATAAACATTATACTCAACATCCCCCCGCAGTCACAACGGTAGTAACGCAGACGGTGAGACTGGAGAAGAATCCGAAGGCAAGCTGACGGACACCCCCCTCCCCCACAGTCGTAACGGTGGACGCATCGCGGAGTCGTGGCTGGAGTGGAAACCAACGAGGTTGCTCAAGCAGGCGCTAGCCCTTTGTGCCGTTTGTCGATGTAGCCGAGAGCGTGGCTGGTGGAGCCGTGGTCCAGGTAGCCGTGTGAAGAATTCCGTGGTTGATGTCGAGTCGGGGTGGCCGGTGTCGAGGAAGTCGCCGTGGAGCCGCATGCGCAAGGGGGCGCCGAGTTAGCATGGGCGCAGTGGTGTCGAAGTAGTGGTGCGCCGGGAAGAAGATGTGGTTGACGACGCGTCGCGGCGGGTTTGCCAAGCCCGGGGACACATCGTGGACGAAGGCACGCACCGGTGTTGCCAGCACCGGGCATGCGTAGACGGACGAAGACGAAGTTGACGAAGCACCGACCAGGCTTGCCAGGCCCAGGGACACATCGTGGATGAAGGCACGCATCGGTGTTGCCAGCACTGGGCATGCGTAGACGAGAGACCTGCACGAGCTGTACGCCATGTCGGAGAAGTCGAAGGGGCCAGCAGAGAAGAACTCGACGACGATTGCGGCGTCCATCGGCGCGAGGTCGATGTCACCAACGGTGGTCGGAGTAGACAAAGTGGTCGAGGTAGATGACGGCGACGCTGGCGACGGGCTGGTGCTTGGACGAAGACAAAAGGGGTGGACGGGCGGCGGCGGCTACGTGGGTAGCGGCGACGGCGACCGAAGAAGAGCGGCGGCGACGGCCTGACGGCGGCGATGGCGGTGAGGTTAGGAGTGCGGCGGCGGTGTTCGAAGTAGGCAAAGAACCCTGATAGCATGACGAAGACCAGCGCGGACGGTGGCGTTCCCGCGCCACGGAAGACGGCGGGGCGCATACCACGGGAGGTCGACGCGCTGTGACGGCGGAGCAGACCACGGGCCGTGGCGCTCCGGCCCGAAGGGGCGACGCAGCGGCGGCAGGCGGGTCGGGGCGACGGCAGGAAGACCTCTGGGCGGCGGCGGGGACCGCGGGCTGTGACGCTGCGGCCCGAAGGGGCGACACAACGGCGGTTCGCGAGTCGGTGCAACCGCGGGGACGGCCTTGGGACGGTGGTTGGGACCGCGTATCACGACACTACGACCCGAAGGGGCGACGCAGCAGCGACACACAAGTTGATGCAACCGCGAGAAGAACCACGGGGCGACGCGGCGGCAACCCGATGCTCGATCGGTGGAGAGGCGCGCTGAACTCGTGGACGATCTTCACGGGATCTGCGGAGGCACGCATAACCGACGGGCTAGGTCGGTCGCGCGGCGTAGATGAGGTGGATCGCGGCGGCGAGCGGGTGATCAAGCCGATCGCGCGCGAGGTCGGGGACGCCGCTCGGTGGAGGTGTGGTGGCGGCGGAGTTCGAGATGAAGCCGGCGGTGGCGGGCCGCAGGGCGGTTATGATTGACCGCCGCATGGTGCGGGGCCACCAGGTTGGGGTGATGCAGGAGTCCCGGTCGGAGCAGGACGGTGACGGAGATCGACGGACGGGCCGTCGCGCGAACGGCGGCGGTGAAGCGCCGCTGCATGACGCGAGGCTGCCGGGTCAGGGCTGCCGATGGGCCGACGTCGCGCGAGGCCGCCGGGTCGGGGCAACTGACGGGCATGCGCGGACGAGCATGAGGCCGCCGGGTCGGTGAAGAAACCGATCGATTATCGCCGGTGTTGGAGTAGAGGCGCACGAGATCAACGGCGGCGGTGGGCGACGTAAACCGGATCACATAGACTGGAAAACCAAAAAAGAGACGCCGATCAAAGCGACCGGCGAGAGAAAAAATCCGAATCAAAGAATCGGGAAAAAGACTCTCTAGGGTAGCCGGCCAACACGGCCGGCGAACGAACCCTAGGTACGGGCGGCGCGGCCCCCGGCGGCGGTCATGGAGGCCGACCGCCCCCGAGGCGGCGCGCGGGTGGGAAAGCGGCGGTAGCTAAGGTTTAGGATCAACTTGTGATAGATACCATGTTAGAAGGGAGAAAGGGATTGATGGAATAGTTCATTGTATTGCTTGAGCCTCGTGGGTATATATATAAGAGTACAATCATCTACTTAAAGTACAAGACAAGCTAGAACAAATCCTAATCTATCTCATCTTTCCTAATAAACATTATACTCAACACTATGTAAAGCACACACAATGATGCGCCTAATCGCATTCCCGGGAAGCAACCCTTTGTTGTCCATTCACGGAAAAAATCATATCTTGAGTTAGGAAGATCGAAAACAAACAAACAAGATGGCTACAGATTCGTAAGGAACTTGTTTACAAATAACTCCAACTATTCAACCTCAGAATATGAACTTATGGAGGTAAAAACCAGCAAATACTGCTCTGCTGTACTCAGATTCAGAAATATTGAATAGCCATCCTTGGAAGTTCATAGTAACAAAAATACCCATGGGAATCAAGTAAATAGAATTGACCTATGAACTACAAGGTACCAAGTAGCCATACCATTGTATAACACCAATTTATCAACCCTTCAATATCATGAAAAACTATGAACAAAAGCTATGAAAATTACTGCTTTGCAGAAACAGCGCAGCAACTTCTTTTTATCGCCAAGGCTAAACGGCTGAACCGAATTGAATGAATGACCACTCAAAAGGATCATGGGAACAACACCTACAAAACATTCCACATGCTCCTCCTCTGATTTTTCCATCTAGGAACTCGAAATAGCTGATTTCTGAATCTGGACGCGCAGAAACAGCAACAATAACCAATTTTGCTTCAATCCCTCCTGTATCTGCTACTCCCTTTCTTAACCACCCGGAATCCTTCACCAAAACAGAGCTATGGTGCAGGTAAGAAGAGCGAGGACCTCAACTTGGTGGTGGGATTGGAGGCGTTTGGTGAGGGGAGTGTTGGGGAGGCCTCCTCCTCCCTTGTTTTTCTCTTGCAACCTCTTCTTCTCCTCCTCCTCTTGTTCTTCTCCTCTTGGTCTTCCTGTTCCTCCTCTTATCCTTCCTCACAACCAGATTAGAGGGCTTCCCTCGAGGTGGTGCAGGATATGGTGCAGCTTGGAGGGCCTAGGGAGGAGAGGGGAGGGCAGGGAGGAGACACCATGGGAGGGGGTGGAGCTCTTGGGCGTGAGAGAGGAGGAAGTGAGGGGCAAGGAGAAGGGGGCGGCTGGTTGGAGATGTGGCCACGGTTTGTGGAAAGAAGATAGGGATAAGGTAGTATTTTTATTTTAAATAGAGGTATTTTTGAAATACCCCTTTAATCTTTTTTTTGTGTTGGCCCCTGTTTTCAAAATACCGCAGCCCCTGTTAATCAACACAAATATATTTAGGTAATCAACACAAATACCACAGCCCCTGGTATTCTTATGAACATAAACCGTGGCCACATCTCCAACCAGATTAGTAATCAACACAAATATATCAAATTTAGGCAGCATCATATTCTTATGAACATTAGATTTTGTTACCAAGAAACGAAAGTACATGTTAATTCAATTGGCGTGCACGAGCTCTAGTAATTGGTCCAGTATGTATGACAACAGGGGTTGTGGGTGTAACAATGGTATTGATGTCTTCATCACATTCTAAACTATTTCCTCATGAATTAGTTTACGCCTTTCCCGCCACAAATACCAGACATTAATGATAATCATTTTCCAGGCATTTTAAAAGCCCAAAATGGATAAATTCTGAGCTGGCAAATGAAGTAAGAATTTCATAACCGCCTCGCTGGCACGGTCAACATCACATGCTTGATTAATAATTCCGTTCATCCCAATCCCCCTCCAAGCCTGCTTTGCTTCATTGCATAGAAATAACACATTTTTTATCTTCTATCCCAAAAAACAATAATGACATTTGTGGTAGATCTTTCATATGTCTATTAGTAAACATAACACGACACGGGAGGGTGTCATGCAATGTGCGCCAAATAAAATTTTGTAACCTTTGCCGGACACAAAAGCTTCTAAATCTTACACCAGATATGATTAGTCGCGGTTTGTCCCATGTCGTTAGTGTGTCGTAGTTTTGCTTCCATGTTGATGATCCCATTCCACATGGTAGGTTGATTGAACCAAAAACATATCATAAAACTCTAAGCAACAAAATCTTGCATGTCATGTTGGGAAAGAGGGATAGCCAAGACTCGTTTTGCATCAATACCTATAAAGTTTGTCTAATTAGATTTTTATCTTAGTTATTAGAAACTGGATCAATTAAATGAGCCACTCTCGATAACAAATTGAAGGAAATATGCCCTAGAGGCAATAATAAAATTGTTATTTATATTTTCTTATATCATGATAAATGTTTATTATTCATGTTAGAATTGTATTAACTGAAAACTTAGTACATGTGCGAATTCATAGACAAACAGAGTGTCACTAGTTTGCCTCTACTTGACTAGCTCATTGAATCAATGATGGTTATGTTTCCTAACCATAGACATGAGTTGTCATTTGATTAACGGGATCACTGTTGGGGAACGTAGCAGAAATTCAAAATTTTCCTACGTGTCACCAAGATCTATCTATGGAGAGACTAGCAACGAGGGGAAGGAGAGTGCATCTACATACCCTTGTAGATCGCTAAGCAGAAGCGTTCAAGTGAACGGGGTTGATGGAGTCGTACTCGTCGTGATTCAAATCACCGATGACCAAGTGCCGAACGCACGGCACCTCCGCGTTCAACACACGTGCAGCCCGGTGACGTCTCCCACGCCTTGATCCAGCAAGGAGAGAGGGAGAGGTTGAGGAAGACTCCATCCAGCAGCAGCACAACGGCGTGGTGATGATGGATGAGCGTGGCAATCCTGCAGGGCTTCGCCAAGCACCACAGAAGAGGAGGGAGAGAGAGATGCAGGGCTGCACCAACGAGAGATCGAATCACGTGTGTTATGGGCAGCCCTAGGCCTCATATATATAGGGGAAGGGGAGGGGCTGCGCCCCCTCTAGGGTTCCCACCCCTAGGGGGGGCGGCAGCCCTAGATGGGGAGCAAGGGGGGCGGCCAAGAGGGGATGGGAGAGGGAGGCGCACCAATATGGGCCCTAAGGCCCATATCCCATTAGGGTTTGCCCCCTCTCCATCTCTTAGGCGCATGGGCCTTAGTGGGGCTGGTGCCCTTGGCCCATGTAGGCCAAGGAACACTCCCTACAGCCCATGTGGCCCCCCGGGGCTGGTGGCCCCACTTGGTGGACCCCCGGGACCCTCCCGGTGGTCCCGGTACGTTACCGATAAACCCCGAAACTCTTCCGGTGACCAAAACAGGACTTCCCATATATAAATCTTTACCTCCGGACCATTCCGGAACTCCTCGTGACGTCCGGGATCTCATCCGGGACTCCGAACAACATTCGGTAACCACATACAAACTTCCTTTACAACCCTAGCGTCATCGAACCTTAAGTGTGTAGACCCTACGGGTTCGGGAGACATGCAGACATGACCGAGACGTTCTCCGGTCAATAACCAACAGCGGGATCTGGATACCCATGTTGGCTCCCACATGTTCCACGATGATCTCATTGGATGAACCACGATGTCAAGGACTTAATCAATCCCATATGCAATTCCCTTTGTCTATCGGTATGATACTTGCCCGAGATTCGATCGTCGGTATCCCGATACCTTGTTCAATCTCGTTACCGGCAAGTCTCTTTTACTCGTTCCGTAACACATCATCCCGTGATCAACTCCTTGATCACATTGTGCACATTATGATGATGTCCTACCGAGTGGGCCCAGAGATACCTCTCTGTTTACACGGAGTGACAAATCCCAGTCTCGATTTGTGCCAACCCAACAGACACTTTCGGAGATACCCGTAGTGTACCTTTATAGCCACCCAGTTACGTTGTGACGTTTGGCACACCCAAAGCACTCCTACGGTATCCGGGAGTTGCACAATCTCATGGTCTAAGGAAATGATACTTGACATTAGAAAAGCTTTAGCATACGAACTACATGATCTTGTGCTAGGCTTAGGATTGGGTCTTGTCCATCACATCATTCTCCTAATGATGTGATCCCGTTATCAACGACATCCAATGTCCATGGTCAGGAAACCGTAACCATCTATTGATCAACGAGCTAGTCAACTAGAGGCTTACTAGGGACATGGTGTTGTCTATGTATCCACACATGTATCTGAGTTTCCTATCAATACAATTCTAGCATGGATAATAAACGATTATCATGAACAAGGAAATATAATAATAACTAATTTATTATTGCCTCTAGGGCATATTTCCAACAATCACATCATTAGAGAATGATGTGATTGACTTGACCCATCCGTTAGCTTAGCACGATGATTGTTTAGTTTATTGCTATTGTTTTCTCCATAACTTATACATGTTCCTATGACTATGAGATCATGCAACTTCCGAATACCGGAGGAACACTTTGTGTGCTACCAAATGTCACAACGTAACTGGATGATTATAAAGGTGCTCTACAGGTGTCTCCGATGGTGTTTGTTGAGTTGGCATAGATCGAGATTATGATTTGTCACTCCGATTGTCGGAGAGGTATCTCTGGGCCCTCTCAGTAATGTACATCACTATAAGCCTTGCAAGCAATGTAGCTAATGAGTTAGTTACGGGATGTAGCATTACGAAACGGGTAAAGAGACTTGCCGTTAACGAGATTGAACTAGGTATTGAGATACTGACGATCAAATGTCGGGCAAGTAACATACCGATGACAAAGGGAACTACATATATCGTTATGTGGTTTGATCGATAAAGATCTTCGTAGAATACGTAGGAACCAATATGAGCATCCAGGTTCCACTATTGGTTATTGTCCGGAGGCGTGTCTCGGTCATGTCTACATAGTTCTCAAACCCGTAGGGTCCACATGCTTAACGTTCGGTGACGATCGTATTATGAGTTTATGTGGTTTGATGTACCGAAGGTAGTTCGGAGTCCCGGATATGATCACGGACATGACGAGGAGTCTCGAAATGGTCGAGACATAAATATCGATATATTGGACGACTATATTTGGACATCGGAATGGTTCCGGGTGAGATCGGGCATTTACCGATGTACCGGGAGGTTACCGGAACCCCCAGGAGGTATATGGGCCTTATTGGGCCATACTGGGAGAGAGGAGAAGGGATCAAAGGAGGAGGCGCGCCCCCCAAGCCCAATCCGAATTGGGAGGGGGGGTCAGCCCCCCTTTCCTTCCTCCTTCCTCCCCCTTCCTTCTCTCCTAATCCAACTAGGGAAGGGGGGAATCCTACTCTCGGTGGGAGTAGGACTCCCCTTGGGGCGCGCCTAGGAGGCCGGCCCCTCCCCCTCCTCCACTCCTTTATATATGGGGGAGAGGGGCATCCCATATACACACAAGTTGATCATTGATCTCTTGGCCGTGTGCGGTGCCCCCTCCATCATAATCCACCTCGGTCATATCGCAGCGGTGCTTAGGCGAAGCCCTGTTCCGGTAGCATCATCATCAACGTCATCACGATGTCGTGCTGATGAAGCTCTCCCTCGACACTCTACTGGATCGTGAGTTTGTGGGACATCACCGAGCCAAACGTGTGCAGATCGCGGAGGTGCCTTACCTTCGGTACTAGGATTGGTTGATCGTGAAGACGTACAACTACATAAACCGCGTTGTCATAACGCTTCCTTTTACGGTCTACGAGGGTACGTGGACAACACTCTTCCCTCTCGTTGCTATGCATCGCCATAATCTTGCGTGTGCGTAAGAATGTTTCTGGAATTATTGTGTTCCCAACAATGGCATCAGAGCCAGGTTTATCCATAGATGTTATATGCACGAGTAGAACACAAAGGAGTTGTGGGCGTGGGTGTATACATATTGCTTGCCGTCAATAGTTGATTCTTGATTCAGCAGTATTGTTGGATGAAGCGGCCCAGACCGACATTACGCGTACGCTTACGTGAGACTTGTTCTACCGACGAGCTTCGCACACAGGTGGCTGGTGGGTGCCAGTTTCTCCAACTTTAGTTGAATCGGATTCAATGAACAGGGTTCTTTCTGAAGATCAAAAAGCAATCACTATACCGCGTTGTGGTTTTTGATGCGTACGTAAGAACGATTCTTGCTCAGTCCATAGCAGCCACGTAAAACTTGCAACAACAAAGTAGAGGACGTCTAACTTGTTTTTACAGGGCATGTTGTGATGTGATATGGTCAAGGCATGATGCTAAATTTTATTGTATGAGATGATCATGTTTTGTAACATAGTTATCGGCAACTGGCAGGATCCATATGGTTGTCGCTTTATTGTATGAAATGCAGTCGTCATGTAATTGCTTTACTTTATCACTAAGCGGTAGCGATATTCATGAAGCAATAGTTGGCAAGAAGACAACGATGCTTTGATGGAGATCAAGGTGTCAAGCCGGTGATGATGGTGATCATGACGGTGCTTTGGAGATGGAGATCAAAGGCACAAGATGATGATGGCCATATCATATCACTTATATTGATTGCATGTGATGTTATCCTTTATGCATCTTATTTTGCTTAGTTTGACGGTAGCATTATAAGATGATCTCTCACTAAATTTCAAGGTATAAGTGTTCTCCCTGAGTATGCATCGTTGCTACAGTTTGTCGTGCCCAGAGACCACATGATGATCGGGTGTGATAAGCTCTACGTTCACATACAACGGGTGCAAGCCAGTTTTGCACACGCGGAATACTCGGGTTAAACTTGACGAGTCTAGCATATGCAGATATGGCCTCAGAACACTAAGATCGAAAGGTCGAGCGTGAATCATATAGTAGATATGATCAACATAGTGATGTTCACCATTGAAAACTACTCCATCTCACGTGATGATCGGACATGGTTTAGTTGATGTGGATCACATGATCACTTAGATGATTAGAGAGATGACTATCTAAGTGGGAGTTCTTAAGTAATTTGATTAATTGAACTTTAATTTATCATGAACTTAGTACCTGATAGTATTTTGCATGTCTATGTTGTTGTAGATAGATGGCCCGTGCTGTTGTTCCGTTGAATTTTAATGCGTTCCTAGAGAAAGCTAAGTCATGTGCGTGGGAAATGGTTCTAAAGTCGATGTGATCGCCGTTGGCACGCTACCTCTACATCTACCTTCGGGATTAGTTTTAGACCTAAATAATTGTTATTTGGTGCCAGCGTTGAGCATGAACATTATATCCGGATCTTGTTTGATCCGAGATGGTTATTCATTTAAATCAGATAATAATGGTTATTCTATTTATATGAGTAATATCTTTTATGGTCATGCACCCTTGATGAGTGGTCTATTTTTACTAAATCTTGATAGTAGTGATACACATGTTCATAGCATTGAAGCCAAAAGATGCAGAGTTGATAATGATAGTGCAACTTATTCGTGGCACTGTCGTTTAGGTCATATTGGTGTAAAGGGCATGAAGAAACTCCATTCTGATGGACTTCTGGAATCACTTGGTACTTGCGAACCATGCCTCATGGGCAAGATGACTAAAACCCCGTTCTCCGCAACAATGGAGCGAGCAACAGAGTTATTGGAAATCATACATACTGATGTATGTGGTCCAATGAACATTGAAGCTCACGGCGGATATCGTTATTTTCTCACCTTCACATATGATTTGAGAAGATATGGGTATATCTACTTAATGAAACATAAGTCTGAAACATTTGAAAAGTTCAAAGAATTTCAGAGTGAAGTGGAAAATCATTGTAACAAGAAAATCAAGTTTCTACGATCTGATCATGGAGGTGAATATTTGAGCGATGAGTTTGGACTTCATTTGAAACAATGCGGAATAGTTTCACAACTCACGCCACCTGGAACACCACAATGTAATGGTGTGTCCGAACGTCGTAACCGCACTTTATTAGATATGGTGCGATCTATGATGTCTCTCACTGATTTACTGCCATCCTTTTGGGGTTATGCTTTAGAGACGGCTGCATTCACGTTAAGTAGGGCACCATCTAAATCCATTGAGATGACACCTTATGAACTGTGGTTTGGCAAGAAACCCAAGTTGTCGTTTCTTAAAGTTTGGGGCTGCGATGCTTATGTGAAAAAGCTTCAACCTGCTAAGCTCGAACCCAAATCGGAGAAATGTGTCTTCATAGGATACCCAAAGGAGACTGTTGGGTACACCTTCTATTACAGATCCGAAGGCAAGATATTGGTTGCTAAGAATGGATCCTTTCTCGAGAAGGAGTTTCTCTCGAAAGAAGTGAGTGGGAGGAAAGTAGAACTTGACGAGGTAATTGTACCTTCTCCCTTATTGGAAAGTAGTTCATCATTGAAATCAATCCAAGTGATTCCTACACCAGTAAGTGAGGAAGCTAATGATGATGATCATGAAACTTCTGATCAAGTTACTACTGAACCTCGTAGGTCAACTAGAGTAAGATCCGCACCAGAGTGGTACGGTAATCCTGTTCTAGAAGTCATGTTACTTGGCCATGACGAACCTACGAACTATGAGGAAGCGATGATGAGCCCAGATTCCGCAAAATGGCTTGAGGCCATGAAATTTGAGATGGGATCCATGTACGAGAACAAAGTATGGACTTTGGTTGACTTGCCCGATGATGGCAGACCAAAGAGAATAAATGGATCTTCAAGAAGAAGACTGATGCTGACGGTAATATTACTGTCTACAAAGCTCGAATTGTTTCAAAAGGTTTTTGACAAGTTCAAGGAGTTGACTATGATGAGACCTTCTCACCCGTAGCGATGCTTAAGTCCGTTCGAATCATGTTAGCAATTGCCGCATTTTATGATTATGAAATTTGGCAAATGGATGTCAAAACTGCATTCCTTAATGGATATCTTAAAGAAGAATTGTATATGATGCAACCAGAAGGTTTTGTCGATCCAAAAGGTGCTAACAAAGTGTGCAAGCTCCAGCGATCCATTTATGGACTGGTGCAAGCCTCTCAGAGTTGGAATATACGCTTTGATAGTGTGATCAAAGCATATGGTTTTATACAGACTTTTGGAGAAGCCTGTATTTACAAGAAAGTGAGTGGGAGCTCCGTAGCATTTCTGATATTATATGTAGATGAAATATTGTTGATCGAAAATGATACTGAATTTCTGAATAGCATAAAAGGATACTTGAATAAGAATTTTTCAATGAAAAACCGTGGTGAAGCTGCTTATATATTGGGCATCAAGATCTATAGAGATAGATCAAGACGCTTAATTGGACTTTCACAAAGCACATACCTTGATAATGTTTTGAAGAAGTTCAAAATGGATCAGGCAAAGAAAGGGTTATTGGCAAGGAGGTATCAAAGTAATCCAGGAGTGGATCACTGGACAACGGTCAAGAATATCCTGAAATAACTGAAAAGGACTAAGGATATGTTTCTCGTATATGGAGGTGACAAAGAGCTCGTCATAAACGGTTACGTCGATGCAAGCTTTGACACTGATCCGGATGACTCTAAGTCACAAACCGGATACGTGTTTTTATTAAATGTTGGAGTTGTTAGTTGGTGCAGTTCCAAGCAGAGCATCGTGGCGGGATCTACGTGTGAAGCGGAATACATAGCTGCTTCGGAAGCAGCAAATGAAGGAGTCTGGATGAAGGAGTTCATATCCGATTTAGGTGTCATACCTAGTGCATCGGGTCCAATGATAATCTTTTGTGACAATACTGGTGCAATTGCCTTGGCAAAGGAATCCAGATTTCACAAGAGAACCAAGCACATCAAGAGACGCTTCAATTCCATCCGCGATCAAGTCAAGGAGGGAGACATAGAGATTTGCAAGATACATACATATCTGAATGTTGCAGACCCATTGACTAAGCCTCTCTCACGAGCAAAACATGATCAGCACCAAGACTCCATGGGTGTTAGAATCATTACTATGTAATCTAGGATTATTGACTCTTCGATGCGGCTATATCTCCCACGTGTCGAAGCACGACTTAGAGGCATAACCGCATTGAAAGCAATGTCGCAAGTGAGGTAATCTTCACAACAATCCATGTAATGAATAAGGGAATAAGAGGTACATAGTTGGCTTACAATCGCCACTTCACACAATACATGAATAAAGCATTACATCATTAGATACCATCAAGGTCCGACTTACCGGAACCAAAATAAAAGAAGACTACCCCAATGGCTACACAGATCCCCGATCGTCCCAACTGGGCTCCACTACTGATCAACTGGAAACGGAACAACATAACGAACACGATCTTCATCGAGCTCCTCCTTGAGCTCGTTTGCGTCACCTGCACGGTATCATCGGCACCTGCAAACTGGTTTTGGAAGTAATCTGTGAGTTCACGGGGGACTCAGCCAATTCTCCACACCTCGCGATCAAGACTATTTAAGGCTTATGGGTTAGGGAAAAGGTATTGAGGTGGAGCTGGCAGCAAGCACTAAGCATATTCTGGTGGCTAACAACAGCAAATGAGAGCGAGAAGAGAAGACAAATGCACGATCGATGAACTATGATCAAGAAGTGATCCTAGAACAACCTACATTCAAGCATAATTCCAACACCGTGTTCACTTCCCGGACACCACCGGAAAGAGACCATCACGGCTACACACGCGGTTGATGCATTTTAATTAAGTTAAGTTCAAGTTTTCTACAACCGGACATTAACAAATTCCCATCTGCCCATAACCGCGGGCACGGCTTTCGAAAGTTCAAATCCCTGCAGGGGTGTCCCAACTTAGCCCATCACAAGCTCTCACGGTCAACGAAGGATATTCCTTCTCCCAGGAAGACCGATCAGGCTCAGAATCCCGGTTACAAGACATTTCGACAATGGTAAAACAAGACCAGCAAAGCCACCGAGATGTGCCGACAAATCCCGATAGGAGCTGCACATATCTCGTTCTCAGGGCACACCGGATGAGCAAGACGTCGGGTAGGCCAGCCCAGAGTTGCCCCTGGTAGCCCCGGACATCGCTCAGTTGGACCAACACTTAGAGAAGCACTGGCCCGGGGGGTTAAATAAAGATGACCCTTGAGCCGGCCGACCCAAGGGAAAGAAAAGGCTAGGTGGCAAATGGTAAAACCAATGTTGGGCCTTGCTGGAGGAGTTTTATTCAAGGCGAACTGTCAAGGGGTTCCCATTATAACCCAACCGTGTAAGGAACGCAAAATCAAGGAACATAACACCGGTATGACGGAAACTAGGGCGGCAAGAGTGGAACAAAACACCAGGCATAAGGCCGAGCCTTCCACCCTTTACCAAGTATATAGATGCATTAATTAAATAAGAGATATTGTGATATCCCAACAAAATATCCATGTTCCAAATATGGAACAAGCTCCAATCTTCACCTGCAACTAACAACGCTATAAGAGGGGCTGAGCAAAGCGGTAACATAGCCAAACAACGGTTTGCTAGGACAAGGTGGGTTAGAGGCTTTGACATGGCAATATGGGAGGCATGATAAAGCAAGTGGTAGGTATCGCAGCATAGGCATAGCAAAAGAGCGAGCAACTAGCAAGCAAAGATAGAAGTGATTTCGAGGGTATGGTCATCTTGCCTGAGATCCCGCAAGGAAGAAGAACGAGTCCATGAAGAAGACAAACGGACGTAGTCGAACGGATCCTCACAAACGCGACGTTAACGGAACTAACCCGAAGAAGCAACACCGGAAAGAAGCAAACAACATGGTAAACAACCATCACATAAACATGGCATGATGCACAACCAAGTATGATGCATGTCCGGTTTAAATATGCATGACATGGCAAAGTGCAACAACCAAAACTACAAATTAAGTGGAGCTCAATATGCAACGGGTTGCATATTGACGGAACACCACATCAATTATTTAGTTCTCTCTCGGTTAGGTACCCAACAATATTAAATGTTGTTACATGGCAAGAGGGTGAAGCAAAGTAAAACTACCTATCTAGTCAAGTTTAAATGAGGCCGGAAGCAACGAACAACAATTCCGGTAAATCCCCATATGCATATATTAGGTTTGGTACTGTTCTGCCCTAAACCACAATTTTAGAGTTTGTTAAACATGCAAAGTGATGCCACCATGTTAAACTAGGCATTTTCCCACCCCATTTACATATAAAGTTTGTACAAACCGAGTTACGGTTAAATAGTTATGAATTAAATTTTAACATGGCATAGGAGCAAATTTAACCAAACAGCATTTTAAACATTTTTAAACATAGATGAAAGTTGGATATTATTAAACTAGACAAAATTCTAAGCAACTTTCATATTAAGTTTGTTTTAATCCGATGCACGGTTATTAAGTTATTATATGCATGAAGTTTAGGGACCTTTCTGTAAAACTGCAACTGGAATAAAAGAAAATTCAGGCAAAAAAAAACACGGGCCAAAACTGGCAGGCCGGCCCAACAGGTAAAAAACAAAAGGGAAACGCTGGGGTGGCCTCACCCATGGGCTTCGGCCCACAACGGCGAGGAGAGCGCGCTGGGCCTCGCTGCAGGAACGACCACGCGGTCACGAGGAGGCCGGCCCGGTCTCGTTGAATCGAGACGAACAGGGCAGCGGTTCGAGCTCCTGCTTGATGCAGAAAACGCAGAGGCCGGTGGCGGGGCATGGAGGTCGACGGCGACGGGGAACGCGGCGGCGCAGCAGATCCAGGAAGGCGAGAGGCGGAGGGCCGCGGGTGCTGGGACTTGGCGAAGGGGAAGACCACAGCACGGCGGCTAACGACGCGACAAGCAGGGCGATGCAGGAGTCGACGCGGTGCTGGACATGGCCGGAAGCAGAGGAGCAAGCAGGGCGGCGGTGGTGGACTCGGGGCTTCCTGGATGGGCGACGAAGCAGAGGAACGACAACACGGCGGCGACAGCGGAAGCTTCTGCTGCTGCTGCTCCAAGAGAGGAAGAGAAGTTAGGGAGGCAGAGAGAGCTTCAAGCGAAGGAGAGAAAAAAGGGCAGGGCGGTGAGGACGGCCTGCTGGTTCGTGCGAGGAACGGGCAACTCCGGCGGAAATCGGACGCCTCGGCGGACTCCAATGACTTGGCGGGGTGGCGGTCGAGGTCGAGGGGCTCCTCCCCTCGATCCAAACGAGAGCGAGGGAGCAGGGAGGAGCATGACGATGGCGTGCTCCTCTCCTCTGGATCGAGCGAACCAGGGGCACGGGGACGAGGGGCTCCGCGCGGGCAGGAGCTGCGGCTTCGGAGGCTCCAACCAGCGAGGAGACAGGAGGGAAGTGGGTGAATTTTTTTGGATTCTGGCTGGTGTTGTGTGGTTGGCTCGATGTGGACTTCGAGGAGGATTTAGAGAGAGGGTGGCGGCGGAAGAAGTGGATGGATGGGACAACTCTCCTCAAAATTAGGGTTGCTTTCTATATATATGTTGTTGGATTAGGTTAGGGGGGCATTCGGTCCGTCCGACCGTAATCGGGCGGTCGAGAATAAATTGGTTAGGGAGTCCAAATAACAAAACGGAGACGTTTTGTAGATGTTTGGGGATGATCCGGATCCAACGGTGACAACTGTCTGGGTCAGGTCCGGGACAATTTCGGACATGCATGCGAGAGGTCTATTGGAACTTGTGGGCTGTGCAGAAGGGCTCGAGCTGAGAGAAGAGAAGAGAGAGAG
Source organism: Triticum urartu (assembly GCF_003073215.2). Taxonomy (NCBI): domain Eukaryota; kingdom Viridiplantae; phylum Streptophyta; class Magnoliopsida; order Poales; family Poaceae; genus Triticum; species Triticum urartu. The sequence continues at coordinate 319,586,017 of NC_053024.1, read as the reverse complement.
GCCCGGTGACTGTTTCCGGAGACCAAAAACGTCCGACGTTTGACTGACTATATTGTCGCTATAGTTAATCGTTGGGGCGTCAAACGAACTCCGAATGCGGTGAAACTTGACAGGCGGTCTATCTACACTATAATAAGACCACACGCCAACTTTCATCCCATTCCGAGAACATTCTCCGGACACTTATAAAATAATATTTTGGACATGCCGCGGGCGCGTGCAAGTGGTGTCTGGGCTCAGAACGGACAACGGACGGAACTGGGGAACCGACGGATGCAAGTTTTGAAAACATGATGATGCAATGCACATGATGACATGATAAATGCAACACGCAAGCAAATGACATGGCAACAACAGCGAATAACTGGAAGACACCTGGCACATCGGTCTCGGGGCGTCACAACACTCCACCACTACGAGAGGATCTCGTCCCGAGATCTAGAATGGCACCGGAGAGAAACGAAAGAGAAGAGAGAAGAGGTAAAACTAAGTTGCTTCTTTGACAAACGAGTGAAACCAAGAACCTTGGAGGTTGAACAAATTCGAGAAAAGAATACAACGAAGGTGAACAAAGTCGAAAACACTCCGTTAGAAAAGAGGAACAAGGAAGAGAAAATTCGGACAGCACTCCGGTTACAAGTGATAAGCAACTTGATAAGATGAAAAGAACTTGAGCAGAGGACACAACACTCCGGTTAAATGGATAAGCATGAAAAGAGCAAGGTCCTGACAAGAAAACAAGAAGAAGGGTTGAAGAGAGCAACATCACAATGCCTCCGGAGAAAGAAATAGAAGATAGATACTGAAATAAAGGAATGGAGAAGAAAATGCCAACTTCTGCCACAAAAGAGCTTGAAAAGGCATCCTTAGGAGAAGGGTCGAACGGAGTTGTTGGAAAAACCAACAACGAAAAGAGTAAGCTTGTTGTGGGCTTATAGAAAACATCTCGAAATTATGAGGTGAAATTCTTGCCACTAATGGAAATAATAGATTGGATTGATATGAACAAGAAGACGAGAAACTTATTTCACCGGGAGGATAGATGAAGAACTTGGGTCATTTATGAACCCATAAATAGCAACAATCCTTAGGGAAGGCTTTAGGTGAAATATAACCCAAGATAACTCCAATGAGAGATTGATGGATTTAAAATATCTCATTCTTAACAACATGTGAATCATGAAACATGAACTCAAATTATCAAGAATGACATAATACCACCTCCAATGATACGGTAGAAAGAATTGCACTTCGGAATGCGAGATGAAGAAATGCTTGAGCTCCTTAGAAAAGAATCTCAATGAACACTTGGAGAAGGAATTATTTCCTTGATGAACCATCATGTAGAGCCTCCATGAAGAACTCCAGTAAACAAAAGGATGATCAATCGAAAGAAAGAGAAGTTTGAAAACACAAGGTGAAGCCTTGCGATGATTTAGATGGATCTCCGTGGTGATATAATTGCGAGAGCTTGGAACTCTGGGAAAAAGATAAAGCATCTCGAACCGAGAATGTGATATGATGAACCACTCCGGAAAGCAGGAAATTAATCACTTGGGTGAAACAAAGAATAAGAATTACGTTATGGCATCCTTCACCAATTTAATTGATGACAAGCAACGGATTTGGCATACTACTTATTCTCGTTGAAAGGATTAAGAGAGATAATGTCAAACTTGAGAAAGGTCTTCAACGACCACCGGTAGGATTGAAAACAACGAATGAATTGATATGATAAAGAAGAGAATCTTGAACAAACCACCGTAAGAATTGAAAATGAACGAAGAAAAGATAAAGAAACACCGGGAAGAATTAAAATGAACGAGGAATACTTGAGATTTAGATACAAGACGAAGAGATCACGAGCTGATTAGAGATACTTGAACGATGCACCGGTAAGATTTGGAGAACGAGAGCTGAAAGCTGAATATGAATGATCCCGAAATGATTGGCCTTCGGAGAATCAAACTGAAAAGAATCTTGAAATGCTCCGGATGGGTGAAAAGAATTCTCACAATCGAAAAATTATGAGAGGATGGCATCAAGCTAGCACCACGAATCTTGAAGAGAAAGGAGCAAGATTGAGAGAAAAAAAATCTTCTTCGGTCTTCAAATGTTGAGAATACCGATGAGAAACACCACCATGAATTGTTGAGATACTCCGGGATGGAAATTAGAAAAGGGTTGAACCGACGATGAAAAGAATTTGAAAGATCTTAGAGAAAGACATTTGACTGATGATAATTCATTCTTACGTCAAACTTGGAAAAGAAATTTGAGGATAGCTCCGGGAAAATAAGAAGAGTCAGGTAAGATCCTGGGAAAAGACCTGTGGGTTAGGGCCCACTCAAAAGAAACACCTTGAACGATTTAAAAGAAGATTGCCGTTGAATTAAATGCTTGAATGAGATAACATCCTCGAAAGAGCTTGAGAAATGCAGAGTGGAAACACGAATCTTTCGAGATATCTTCAGCACTCCGGAAGAATAGAGAGAGGATGAAGATTAAGAGGTGCACCGGCATGAGAACATTTGAAACGAGGAAAAGATATGATCAACACCAAGCTTGAATTGAATCCACCGGAGAAGAAAAAAAGAGAATTAATGAGCTTGAAGCTCCATTAGAATCTTCATGAGAATCACCGGATAAGAACATTGACGGAAAAGGAATGAAGAGGCCTCGCATCAATAAGATGGATACTTGATTAAGAAATCTGAATCCTTGAAGAAAAAGGGTGGGAGGGAGGGGAAACAAAGGCAATTGGGGGATGAAACAAACACCGTTGAGAAGAACTTGATAATTGATCTTACGGATGTTGGAGAAATGGGATCCACTTGAAGAGAAGCACGCCGGTTGGAAAAGAATTGACATGACAATCTCGATGATCAAGAAGGATTAGTATTCACATAGGAATATGAGAACACCGCATTAGGAAAGGTATGGAATCAACATTTGACTTCGAAGCAACTCGAATACCACAACTCAAAACAAAACAAAGGATTGGCTTGCAGAATAAGCCGGAACAAACATATGATAGAGATTTCGTCGAAGTTTTCGTGGTGGGGCCTACACGGGCTCGATCGTACAGCACCATCATGTACAAGGCAGTGCACATGACATACGAAGCGTCCCCGAGTCGGCATAGCCAAGGACTCTTTAAGACACAACGAGACCACTGTAAAACCAACCGTGGATAGGCGGACCACTAGACGTCGAACCCCAATTTCATATCATACATCTGAAAGATATCCTAAGAGCTACTTGAATTCCCACTTATAAACTCCCGAAATTTTCCGGTTATGCAATCAGGTGTTGGGGATACAGGGGAAGCATAATATCTCACCCAAAACTAGCAAATCCTACATCCAGCTGTATCCATCCTTCAACACATAACCAAGAAACCTTCGGAAATCATTTACCTCAACCTTCGAAAAGCATCCGTTATACGAGTTATGGCAATACTCCCGAACTCCCGCCCCAGTACTGGGTGGCGTCGAGGTTATCTCACCAACAACTGCATAAAAGAGATTTTCGATGTCGGCGAAACTCAGGTATTCCAGAATGCAACGATAAAATTGTGACGACAACACCTCGGAGCTCAACTCCCCGGGACACTGCCACAACCCCTAAATGTCAGGAGGCACCAAGAACAATGTTCTCGTCACAAAACCATCGGAACGATTCCAAGATACCCGTGTGATCCTAATTTTTTTTAGTGAAATTTGAGAAGAGAAGAGTCAAAACTCTACGTCAGGATGCCTCACCAGAGCGACGAAGGGACTGAGGAGTAAAAAGAATCCTACTCTCCGATATATATATATCCTAAATGACTCAAAACATTTTTCTAGACTCAACAACGCCAACGATTCGATCAAGCAGGGGGCTCCTAAGTCGGGGAAGGCTCTGATTACCAACTTGTAACACCCTCGATGCGGCTATATCTCCCACGTGTCGAAGCACGACTTAGAGGCATAACCGCATTGAAGCAATGTCGCAAGTGAGGTAATCTTCACAAACCCATGTAATACATAAGGAAAGAGATACATAGTTGGCTTACAATCGCCACTTCACACAATACATGAATAAAGCATTACATCATCCAGATACAATCAAGGTCCGACTACGGAACCAAAATAAAAGAAGACTACCCCAAATGCTACACAGATCCCCGATCGTCCCAACTGGGCTCCACTACTGATCAACTGGAAATGGAACAACATAACGAACACGATCTTCATCGAGCTCCTCCTTGAGCTCGGTTGCGTCACCTGCACGGTTCATCGGCACCTGCAACTGGTTTTGGAAGTAATCTGTGAGTCACGGGGACTCAGCAATCTCACACCCTCGCGATCAAGACTATTTAAGCTTATGGGTAGGTAAAAGGTATGAGGTGGAGCTGCAGCAAGCACTAGCATATATGGTGGCTAACATACGCAAATGAGAGCGAGAAGAGAAGGCAAAGCACGATCGAGAACTATGATCAAGAAGTGATCCTAGAACAACCTACGTCAAGCATAACTCCAACACCGTGTTCACTTCCCGGACTCCGCTGGAAAGAGACCATCACGGTACACACGCGGTTGATGTATTTTAATTAAGTTAAGTGTCAAGGTTTTCTACAACCGGACATTAACAAATTCCCATCTGCCCATAACCGCGGGCACGGCTTTCGAAAGTTCAAATCCCTGCAGGGGTGTCCCAACTTAGCCCATCACAAGCTCTCACGGTCAACGAAGGATATTCCTTCTCCCAAGACAATCCGATCAGACTCGGCATCCCGGTTACAAGACATTCGACAATGGTAAAACAAGACCAGCAAAGCCACCCGATGTGCCGACAAATCCCGATAGGAGCTGCACATATCTCGTTCTCAGGGCACACCGGATGAGCAAGACGTCGGGTAGGCCAGCCCAGAGTTGCCCCTGGTAGCCCCGGACATCGCTCAGTTGGACCAACACTTAGAGAAGCACTGGCCCGGGGGGTTAAAATAAAGATGACCCTTGAGCGGCCGACCCAAGGGAAAGAAAAGGCTAGGTGGCAAATGGTAAAACCAATGTTGGGCCTTGCTGGAGGAGTTTTATTCAAGGCGAACTGTCAAGGGGTTCCCATTATAACCCAACCGTGTAAGGAACGCAAAATCAAGGAACATAACACCGATATGACGGAAACTAGGGCGGCAAGAGTGGAACAAAACACCAGGCATAAGGCCGAGCCTTCCACCCTTTACCAAGTATATAGATGCATTAATTAAATAAGAGATATTGTGATATCCCAACAAATATCCATGTTCCAAACATGGAACAAGCTCCAATCTTCACCTGCAACTAACAACGCTATAAGAGGGGCTGAGCAAAGCGGTAACATAGCCAAACAACAGTTTGCTAGGACAAGGTGGGTTAGAGGTTTGACATGGCAATATGGGAGGCATGATAAAGCAAGTGGTAGGTATCGCAGCATAGGCATAGCAAAAGAGCGAGCATCTAGCAAGCAAAGATAGAAGTGATTTCGAGGGTATGGTCATCTTGCCTGAGATCCCGCAAGGAAGAAGAACGAGTCCATGAAGAAGACAAACGGACGTAGTCGAACGGATCCTCACAAACGCGACGTTAACGGAACTAACCCGAAGAAGCAACACCGGAAAGAAGCAAACAACATGGTAAACAACCATCACATAAACATGGCATGATGCACAACCAAGTATGATGCATGTCCGGTTTAAATATGCATGACATGGCAAAGTGCAACAACCAAAACTACAAATTAAGTGGAGCTCAATATGCAACGGGTTGCATATTGACGGAACACCACATCAATTATTTAGTTCTCTCTCGGTTAGGTACTCAACAATATTAAATGTTGGTTAGCATGGCAAGAGGGTGAAGCAAAGTAAAACTACCTATCTAGTTAAGTTTAAATGAGGCGGGAAGCAACGAACAACAATTCCGGTAAATCCCCATATGCATATATTAGGTTTGGTACTGTTCTGCCCTAAACACAATTTTAGAGTTGTTAAACATGCAAAGTGGTGCCACCATGTTAAACTAGGCATTTTCCACCCCATTTACATATAAAGTTTGCTACAAACCGAGTTACGGTTAAATAGTTATGAATTAAAACATTTTAACATGGCATAGGAGCAAATTTAACCAAAAAACATTTTAAACATTTTAAACATAGATGAAAGTTGGATATTATTAAACTAGACAAAATTCTAAGCAACTTTCATATTAAGTTTGTTTTAATCCGATGCACGTTATTAAGTTATTATATGCATGAAGTTTAGGGACCTTTCTGAAAAACTGCAGACTCACGGAATAAACAGAAATATGCAGAGCCAAAAAAAAACCTATTCGGGCCAAAACTGGCAGGCCGACCCAACAGGTAAAAAAACAAAAGGGGAAACGCTGGGGTGTGGCCTCACCTATGGGCTTCGGCCCACAACGGCGAGGAGAGGGGCGCGTTGGGCCTCGCTGCAGGAAGCGACCCACGCGGTCACGAGAAGGCCGGCCCGGTCTCGTTGAATCGAGACGAACAGGGCAGCAGTTTGAGCTCCTGCTTGATGCAGAAAACGCAGAGGCCGGTGGCGGGGTATGGAGGTCGACGGTGACAGGGAACGCGATGGCGCAGCAGATCCAGGAAGGCGAGAGGCGGAGGGCCGCGGGTGCTGGGACTTGGCGAAGGGGAAGACCACGACAGCGGCGGCTAATGACGCGACATTAGGGCGATGCAGGAGTCGACGTGGTGCTAGACATGGCCCGAAGCAGAGGAGGCAAGCAGGGTGGTGGTGGTGGACTTGGGGCGTTCCTGGACGGCGACGAAGCAGAGGAACGACAACACGGCACGGCGGCGGAAGCTTCTGCTGCTACTTCTCCAAGAGAGGAAGAGAGGTCAGGGAGGCAGAGAGAGCTTCAGCGAAGGAGAGAAAAAAGGGCAGGGCGGTGAGGACGACCTGCTGGTTCGTGCGAGGAACGGAGCAACTCTGGCGAAAATCGGACGCCACGACGGACTCCAACGACTTGGCGGGGCAGAGGGTCGAGGTCGAGGGGCTCCTCCCCTCGATCCAAACGAGAGCGAGGGAGCAGGGAGGAGCATGACGATGGCGTGCTCCTCTCCTTTGGATCGAGCGAACCAGGGGCACGGGGACGAGGGGCTCCGCTGGCAGGAGCTGCGGCTTCGGAGGCTCCAACCAGCGAGGAGACAGGAGGGAAGTGGGTGAAATTTTTGGATCTGGCTGGTGTTGTGTGGTTGGCTTGATGTGGACTCCGAGGAGGATTTAGAGAGAGGGTGGCGGCGGAAGAAGTGGATGGATGGGACAACTCTCCTCAAAATTAGGGTTGCTTTCTATATATATGTTGTTGGATTAGGTTAGGGGGGCATTCGGTCCGTCCGATCGTAATCGGGCGGTCGAGAATAAATTGGTTAGGGAGTCCAAATAACAAAACGGAGATGTTTTGTAGATGTTTGGGGATGATCCGGATCCAACGGTGACAACTGTCCGGGTCGGGTCCGGGACAATTTCGGACACGCATGCGAGAGGTCTATTGGAACTTGTGGGATGTGCAGAAGGGCTCGAGCTGAGAGAAGAGAAGAGAGAGAGGCGCGGCGACTGTTTCCGGAGACCGAAAACGTCCAACGTTAGACCGGCTATAATGCTGCTATAGTTTAATGGTTGGGCTATCAAACAAACTCTGAATGCAATGAAATTTGACAGGCGGTCTATCTACACAATAAAAAGACCACACGCCAACTTTCAACCCAATCCGAGAACATTTTCTGGCCACTTATAAAATAATAATTCGGACGTGCCGTGGGCGCGTGCGAGTGAGGTTGGGCTCAGAACGGACAACGGACGGAACTGGGGGAACCCGGACGGATGCAGGTTTTGAAAACATGATGATGCAATGCACATGATGACATGATGAAATGCAACACACAAGCAAATGACATGGCAACAACAGTGAATAACTGGAAGACACCTGGCACATCGGTCTCGGGGCGTCACATCTAGATTATTGACTCTAGTGCAAGTGGGAGACTGAAGGAATAGAGGCAATAATAAAGTTGTTATTTATATTTCCTTATATCATGATAAATGTTTATTATTCATGCTAGAATTGTATTAACCGGAAACTTAGTTGTCGGCATCCTGGGAACGGGGGTCCCCAGACTTGCCTGCCTGCGGCCCACGGCGTGGCTCCACCAGCGGCCCTGTACGACCCATCTTCACCAGCAAACACTCAAGACCCTCGCGAGGCGAACGACGCAAGACCTCCTCGGGGGCGGCCTCACCAGGCTAGCTCGCGAGGGGCGGAGAGATCAAGGCAAGGGACACCTCGCGAGGTTCCTGTGACGCAAGCCATGACGACCAATGCCAGGCGGGCGCCAGTGCGCGCAGTGTCCTCGCTTCCTCTTTGGTGCTAAAGAGGCAAGCGCAAGCGCGGAGTCCCGAGGCATCAATCAAAGGTTTCCATATCGGTGCAACAAGACCAAGACCAGCAGGATGGTAGGACGGAGATCACCGTGGAGCCCAAGACGGCGTCATCACCAGATCCTTTGGCAGGCGAAGACCATCTTTTGTCAAGATAGCTTGTGCTAGTTGTCCCCCTTCAAACTAGCCATTGTGGGATCCCTTCCCGCCTAATATTTGGGGAGAGGACCCGGGCCTCTATAAATAGGACTAGCCACCATCGTAGGGAGGGATCTGATCATCTGATCGGCTCATCGAGAGACGAAAGGATCATCTCATCTTGGACCGGATCCATTCCACCAAGACCACCACACAAACTCACCAAGCAGAAGAGCACCTCTCCTCAGGAGGCTGTTCTTCCCTTGTAACTGTTCTTCATCAGCCCAAGAGGCAATCCACCACACCACACTGGAGTAGGGTATTACACCACATCGGTGGCCCGAACCAGTATAAATCTTGTGTCCATTCTACGTGCTAAGCCTTGAGATTGCGGTGAGGGCGTGAGTTAGAGGGAGGAGAGATCTTCGTGTGCACCCCAGTGTTTGAACCTCAAGGGTTTTGCTGGAACCTGAAATCTGACATTTGGCGCGCCAGGTAGGGGTGTGCTGAAGCTTTCCTCCCGCTGATCTGCGCCCCACCGCTCCACCGTATCCATGTCGGACGCACGTCGAGCCCGCATCGAGCGTCGGGCCACCCTCGCCGCCCGTGTCGCTTAGACAGCCCCTGTCGGCGGGCCTCCCTGTCGTTCCCCGTTTCCTATTGCCAACGCCGCTACTCGCCCGGTAGCAAACGAGTAGCAGGCGTCGTCACTTCACCCCTCCGTGCGGCGGGACGGCAGCACCGCTACACCATCGCCGACCCCGGCCGGCTCATCGTCTCACGCCCGCCGCACACCCACGGACGCGCAGGCTGCGCTGCTCATGGCACGCGAGTTCCTGCGTTACCGCCTGGTCGACGACCTCTACGAGGACTGGTTGGACCATATCGCCGAGCTCGTCAGCGCCGCTGGGGGCTCCCCTGCACCACCCCTCTCGATGCCTCGCCCACCTCCAGCCGCGAGCGATGTAGCTCACGGAGCGCCTCCGCCGCCTCCGTACCAAGACGGCGCCCTTGCACCGAGAAGCGCAGCTCACGGAGCGCCACCGCCTCCTTCGCGTCAAGACGGTGTCCTCGCCCCAAGACGCGCGGCCCCGCGGTGTGATCCACCATGCCGTGTGCCCGCGCACGAAGAAGGAAGCTACCAAGAGGTTCCCCGGCTGCAAGAAAACGCTCCAGCGCTCCCAGCACCACCACGACAAGACCGTGTGCCACCTGCGGCGGCGGTGCACGAACATCCAGTCCAGGCCCCGCATCAGCAAAGGGCCCTGGTGGCCACGGCAGGCTGCCGCGCCTTCGCTCTTGAGCTGCGTAGCGTCGTCTAGCCAGGCAAGTTCAAGCCGGATCTGCCTCCTCGCTACGATGACACCCCTGACCCCACAGAGTTCCTGAAGCTCTACGAGATGAGCATTGAGGCGGCCAATGGCGACGAGAAAGTCATGGCGAACTGGTTTCCCATGGCTCTCAAGGATGGCGCTCGCTCGTGGCTCCTGAACCTACCTCCAGGCCCGATCTCCTCCTGGGGTGAGATGCGTGACCGCTTTGTCGCCAACTCCCAGGGCACTCGCGACCGCCCTCCGGCCACGGGTGACCTGCGCCGCATCAAGCAACAGCCGGGAGAGACCCTGCAGAAGTACATCCAGCGCTTCAACAACATGCATCTCAAGATCCCCAAGGTGACAGACAAGGCCATCATCTTAGCATTTTCCGATGGCGTCCGCGACATCAAGATGAAGCAGAAGCTCGCCATCCACGAGGAGCTATGCACTACTCTGAAGCTGTTCAACATAGCAACCAAGTGCGCGAGAGCTGATGAAGGGCGTCTCTCCCTCCTCGAGCTCCCTTTGCAGACCCAGAGGAGAAGAAGGCCAAGGTCAAGGACGTGAAGCGCAAGGGAGTAGCCATACTCACGGTAGAGCCGGACATGAAGCGCGGCCGGGACCTCCCCGAGTTGTCCAAGGGCGGCCGTCCGTTCCACGCCTTCCACAGCGTGCGCAGTCACAACACCAATGATTGTCAAGAGCTCAGGGCCATTTGAGATGGATGCTTCGGTCGACGCCCCGAGCGCAACGACCAGGGCTACGGCCGAGGAGAAGAATGAGGCGGAGGACGCTGGGATGACCGCGGCCCCCGCCAGAAGTGGCGCGACCAGCCTCGTGAAGGCACCTGGAGGGACCAGCCTCGCGAGGACCGTCCTCGGGGCAATCATGGTCTCCCTCCGCTGCCGCCACCACCAAGGAGGAACGACGACCACCATCAGGACGAGGGGCTGGGGGCTTCCAGGAGCCGCGCGCCATCGCTTGCATCCTGGGTGGTGCTCAGGCCCCGGCTTCCCAGCGCATCTTCAAGCAGTTCTCTTGCGAGGTGAATGCAGCCCTCCCTAAGCTCGAGGCCACGTGCCTGCTCAGATGGTCCAAGTACGCCATCACCTTCAGCTCGGCGGACTAGCTAAAATGCGTGGCGACCGCCGGCGTCCTCCCGATGCTCTGCTCACCCATCATCAGCAATGTCCAAGTCACCAAGACCCTCATCGACGGTGGGACGGGGCTCAGTGTCCTGTCCATCGAGATGTTCGATAGCCTTCAAGTGCCATACGATCAGCTTCAGCCCACCAAGCCTTTCTCAGGAGTGACCGACGGCTCCACCATCCCGATAGGGCAAGTTCGTCTCCCTATCACCTTCGGTCAGCACGAGAACTACCACACTGAGCTCGTTGACTTCGACGTCGCCCACATCCATCTGCCGTACAATGCCATCCTCGGGTACCCAACGTTAGCCAAATTCATGGCAGTGACCCACCATGGCTACAATGTCCTCAAGATGACGGGAAGCGGTGGAATCATCATAGTCCCCTGCGAAGAAAGAGATGCGGTGTGCTCCCTCGAGCGTGCCTTCCAAGCTGCAGGAATTGAAGACCCTGACAGCGAGGGCGCGCAGTACCCTCCTAAGGCCATCCCCAAGAAGAAGAAGCAGCTACTCCGCACAGGGCCTCAGGGGAGCGGCGCCTCTAGCGGTGCCACCTCAGGATCGGTGCCCGCACCCGGGGCGCCTCCCTCCCTCGCATAGGAAGGCGCGCCTGGCGCCCTCCTCGGGCAGGGCTCGGGGCTCTCTCCTGGAGGGCCTCAGACCTGGCCAACATCACGAGGGAGGCGCTCAGGCACCACGTGAAGGCATGCTTCGCGATACGTTTCTCTCAGGAGGGCACCGGGCGAGGAGCGCCCGACGCTCAAGAGTTCATCATCAAGGCCACCCAAGAGCTTCAGGAAGCAAGGGCGATACGCGGCGACCGCCGCCCACCTGGTGTAGCTCCCCACCCGGGCGAGGGTGGCGAGCTGCGCGTCTGCATCGACATCCCATGGCTCAACAGGGCTGCATCTCAAGAGCGCTTCTGGCCTTCGCGTGCTGTCCAGTGTGAGGGCCCACCTCACAGCTACATTCGCATGCCGTTTGGCCTGCCGAGTGTGGCAGCCGCCTTCCAGCGCAATCTATGGAGCATCCTGGTGACCTAGGAGGTCAGGCTTCACGCGGTCCTGGCGGAGATGGAGACGGTCATTAGGAGGCTACCTGAGCCCCCAAAGCCTCCCGAGGCTCGGGGTCTCGACGACTCATGAGGAGCGACTTCTTCAGCGCGCGCCTTCAGCTACCCCAACGCTCCTTCGACAACCAAACCAGGTGATATTTTCGAAGTTCATTCAGCTGGGAGTGCCCCTCGGGCTGCATTATTCCCAGGTCGCACGGGCCTGTCCCTGCGGCGTGTATCCTCTTGCATATTTAGCTTACCCTGCTGGGGGCGCCCCTCGGGCTGCATCATCCCCAGGCCGCTCGGGTCCGACCCAGTGGCATGTATCGTTCTTGCATTTAGCTAAGCTAGTTTGCTTTCCATGCATAAGCTATCTATGGTCATTTACCTGCTTGATTGCCACCCACCACGGGAGCCGTGCGCCGATCGTCTTTCTTCAGGATCCTTCGCATAAGAAGGCTAGGCACGGCGTCTGTGCTCGGGTCCGTCCCTGCAGCGTCGATAAATCCAACGGCTGAGCTTTGTCTGGCGGGCCGATCCCGTTCACGTCACCTCCTGGGGTCGTTGGTGCTTGTCCTTCTCGTGCGATAACTTCAGGAGATTCATTCGGCGTAGGTTGCCTAACCATCTCGCAGGACCACCGCAGTCATCAAAAACCAAGACCAGGCGCAACCCGCCTTGAGGTAGGGCCTCGTGAGTCCCGCGTTGGTTCACGAGTGCCCAGACACACCTCGTCTAGCCCTGCCGTGCTGGCCACGTGTCAGGGCAGGGTTGTACACGCCCCGGGGGCTCCACTCAGAGGGAGCCCTCACCCACGAGTGGAAGCACCATGCTCCGCGCTGGCAGTCGACACTGCCGAGGAGCAGCTATGCCCATGCAAGTGCAGAAGCACTATGCTCTGCGCTGGTGATAAACAACTGAGGGCGGCCTCACGGGCGTATCAACCTTAGGGAGCCTCTGAGCTCAGTGTCTGGCCTCATCACAACACCTCCCCTCGGGAGAGTTGCGCGAGGGGGCTGGCACGGGGGCTACGCTCGGGTCATGCCCAAGCGTACGCCACCCTGCCAGGTTCCTTGGACCTGGTCGTCGCACGCCCTCCCGAGCGGAGCCAATGTATGAAGGTCGTTTGAATGTCAAGGGGGACTCCTGGGCATCGCGAATCAGGATCCTAACTGGCCACGTATCCCCTCACTCATTGGTCCGTCCTGGTGATCCGGATGGTCCAATGGTGGCTGAGGTATGCGCGGGGTCGGGCCCTGCCGACGTAGAACACTAGACCTACTCACGCATCTCCTTTCTATAAGCTGTTTGCGCGTCAAGGGGGACTCCTGAGCATTGCGACTCAGGAGCCTAACTGGCCACATAGCCCCACACCCCTTGGTCTCGTCCTGGAGATCCGGATGACCCAACGACGGCTGAGGTATGCGCGGGGTCAGGCCCTGCCGACGTAGAACGTAAAGCAAATGGGAAGGAAATTGCGAAATTTCAAGCAAATATTACATATATTCTTCCGATACCAAACGCAAGTTTAAACGCCTCCACGAGGCATGGTGCATATTGCAGGAGCTAAACAGGAAAGGAGCTGCCAGCAGGTCATATCGTCACCCCCGGACGCCGCCATCGCCTGCAAGGGACGCTTCTCCCATAGCGGCGTCGCCCTCACCTGCACCACCCGCCAGAGTTGCAGGATCAGCAGCACTGCCAGTTGAGGGCGCGGGATCGAAGGTGCGGAACCTCTTCAGCAGGGCCTCTACCCGACCCTTCACGGCTTCGGCAGCAGCTGCGCAGTGCTCGGTGTCCAGAGGCTCTAGCAGCTCGTCGAGGTGGGCGGCAGGATCGCGAAGATGGAGGTGGCTGAAGACATGCGTTAATGCGGCTGAGGAAAGGACGCGGGCTTCTGCCTCTGCCAAGGGGCCGATACCGCTCACGACTTCCTCAAGCGCCTCGACCAGATAAGGGAGCAGCTGGGTGGGGCCCTTGTTGTCGGTAGCCAGCGGGTCCTCCAAGCCCTTCTCGTAGAGTGACCGCAGCGCCGCGCGAGACCTCTCCTCGAGGGACTTAAAGGCCATGCGGTCTTCGGCCAGGACATGTGCCTTGGCTTCCAGCTCGGCCTCCTCTGCCTCCACCTTCTGCTCCAGCTTCTCCAGCCGGCTGCGCTCCGCAGCCTGCGCCTCCGCCAACCGCTCTAGCTCGGTGTCGCGACCCCTAACGGTATCCTCCCAGGCCTTCATATTCTCCTCCTCCGCCCTGCGGCCCCGAGCTTCGTCCGCACGCTCACTGCGCAAGGTCTTCAGTTCGGCCTCCAGCAGCTGGTAGCGATCTTGGGCGGCTCCGGCATCCTTCAGCGCCGCCTTGCGGGCAACCATAGCTTGGGCGAAGGCCAACTTGTCCTTCTTGCAGTCCACAGCGGCCTGGCTCAGCACCGCCCGAACGACCACGTCGGAGTGGAGCCAGCCAGAGATCAGCTCCAGGTGCTCGGCCACCAGGCGACGGTCGGTGCCTTGAAGATCCTCCAGTAGCAAGGTTAGTGCAGAAAGAGTGCGTTCCAGGATGTCAGGGGAGGCGGAAAAATCCAGGGATAGCAGAGCGGCGGAGGAAGGAAGAGGCAACATCGTCATGATGGCCTGGGAGGCTGAGGGCTCCTGAGCTTTGGGGACCTCAGCAGCCAAGCCGGACGCCGGCATCTTTGGTGCCAGCAGGGCCATGGGGGCTGCCTCCTCCAGAGGACGCTCCCCCAAGTTTTGTTAAGATGATTGGGCCGGGGAAGCGCGAGCACCGCCACTGTCCTTCCCTGCGGAGGAGGGAGCGACTGCTGTAGGCGATTTGGTCCTGAGCAGTATCGCCGTGTCCTCCTTCCTACTCTTCCCCGCGGGCGTCGTCCTAGTCAAGCAACAGAAGGCGTCAAGAATCAGCAGCAGAAGCTGGAACAAGGCAAGACAAGGATACTTACTGGTCCACCATGCTGTAGTCCCTCTGCCTCCTGAGCTTGAAGCCTGAGAGCCTCCCAGCCAGAGGCGCAGACGCAAGGGCTCTAGGCGTAGAAGAGGGGGCAGCAGGCAAGTTGGAAGCAGCTTCAGGCAGCGACAGAACATGGGCGTCGTCTTGGGAGACCAGCGCCGACCTTCCTCTCGTCAGAATCCCGACCAGTGACTTCCTTCGGGGACTGGCCTTGGACCTCGAGGAGTCCCCTGCAGTATGCAGCTCCTCCCTTTCCAAGGGGATATTAGCCTCATCGTCATCATCAGGCAGGGTGCGGAGGATGTCGGCCTTGCGCAAGGGGGAGGTCTCCCCCTCCCCTTCGCGGGTCGCCTCCGAGTCATGCTCCTCCTCTCCCTCCTCGTGAGACTCGCCGGAAGACACGACCACCGGAGTTGTCGCCACCAAAATGTTTGTGGGCACAGGCGGGACGAGCCCATGCTCGTCGAAGACAGGCAGAGCGGCGACAACCTTCGCCCGATCCGGGCGGTGGTACAAGGGAACAAGGCCATCAAGCAGGTACCCTTGGTCGTCCTCGACCAAGGAACGAAGAGTCGAGCGCAATTCCTGAAAGGGGCCCCGGGCGCAGGCGAAGGTCGTCCCCTTCGTCTCCAAGCTTCCACAGTGGGCGCGGGCGCGACTGGAGGGGGCCACACGCTGCGCCATGAATTCTTTGGCGATCATGGCCCCCGCCAGCTTCGTCGTTATTGAGTCGCCGGGCTTCAAGTCGGCAGTCATCCTCTCCAGCACCTGCGTCATCCGCGAGTCGATGAGCTTCACGCGAAGCCATCCCTCATGGGACACATGCATCTTCGTCGGCAGCACCAGCCAGGGGTGGACGCGCTTGGCGTCCATCAGGACCCACTTGCTCCTGAAGCCCTCGGCCTTCTTCCCGGCCTTCGAGATGGAATTGGTCTTGTTGGCCACGACGAAGCCAACACACCCTGAGCAGGGGCCCTCCTTTAGCCAAAAAAAGAAGAAGTGGCACAGCAGTGCCACAGACGGCATCACTCTGATGTACGCCTCGCAGTAGAAGGCGAAAATCGACAGAAGGACGGAGTTGGGATGAAGATGGAGGGCATGGATCTTATAGTGACTGAGGACGGAGTAGAAGAAGTCGAAGAAGGGGGGAACCAACCCGGCGACGATGCTACTCATGAAGAAGGGGTAGAAAGTGCTGCCAGGGGCCTCCGGCTCGGCGGAGCCGACCCGGAGCACAGTCTTCCTCTTCTCGTCACCCTCCGCCGTCATCAAGCGCATGGCGGCAAGGTTCTTCTCCGACACGCTCGGCACGTCGAGCGCGGGCTCATACCAGGATGGCGAAGGAGTAGCCCGGGCTTTCTTGGGCGCCATTGACGGCAAGCTCGAAGGAGGATCTGGAGTCTCTGGAAGCGAAGGGCAAGAAAGGGGATCTGGAGCAAAACGAAGGAAGGTAATGAAGGCAATACAGCCACGCCAGTCTTTTGTCAGTTGGGCAGTTGCCGAGGCAGCGTGGGGAAGTGGAGACACCCACGTCCAATCAACTGCCATGCGTCAACCGAGGCCGCAGGCTGTTGGGGCCCACAGCACTCCACACTTGCCCCTTGGCTTCGCCTCAAAGCCAAGTCCGAGCGCGCCTTGGGCCCAGGTACTACTATCGGCGTCCTGGGAACAGGGGTCCCCAAACTTGCCTGCCTGCGGCCCACGGCGCGGCTCCACCAGCGGCCTTGTATGGCCCATTTCACCAACAAACACTCAAGACCCTCGCGAGGGGCCAAGCCTCGCGAGGCGGACGATGCAAGACCTCCTCGGGGGTGGCCTCAGCAGGCTGGCTCACGAGGGGCAGAGAGATCAAGGCAAGGGACACCTCGCGAGGTTCCTGTGACGCAAGCCATGATGACCAGGGCCAGGCGGGCGCCAGCATACGAAGTATCCTCGCTTCCTCTTTGGTGCTAAAGAGGCAAGCGCAGGCCCGGAGTCCCGAGGCGTCAAGCAAAGGTTTCCATATTGGTGCAACAAGACCAAGACCAGCTGGACAACAAGACGGAGGTCACTATGGAGCCCAAGATGGCGTCATCACCAGAGCCTTTGGCAGGCGAAGACCATCTTTTGTCAGGATAGCTTGTACTAGCTGCCCCCCTTCAAACTGGCCGTTGTGGGATCCCTTCCCGCCTAATATTTGGGGAGAGTACCCGGGCCTCTATAAATAGGACTAGCTACCATCGTAGGGAGGGATCTGATCATCTAATCGGCTCATCGAGAGATGAAAGGCTCATCTCATCTTGGATCGGATCCATTCCACCAAGACCACCACACAAACTCACCAAGCACAAGAGCACCTCTCCTCAGGAGGCTATTCTTCCCTTGTAACTGTTCTTCATCAGCCCAAGAGGCAATCCACCACACCACACTGGAGTAGGGTATTACACCACATCAGTGGCCCGAACCAGTATAAATCTTGTGTCCCTTTGTTCTATGAGTTCTACGTGATAAGCCTTGAGATTGCGGTGAGGGCGTGAGTTAGAGGGAGGAGAGATCTTTGTGTGCACCCCAGTGTTCCAACCTCAAGGGTTTTGCCGGAACCCAAAGTCCGACATTAGTACATGTCTGAATACATAGACAAACAGATTGTCACTAGTTTGCCTCTACTTGACTAGCTCGTTGAATCAATGATGGTTATGTTTCCTAACCATATACATGAGTTGTCATTTGATTAACGGGATCACATTATTAGAGAATGATGTGATTGACTTGACCCATCCGTTAGCTTAGCACGATGATCGTTTATTTTGTTGCTATTGCTTTCTCCATAACTTATACATGTTCCTATTACTATGATATCATGCAACTCCCGAATAACGGAGGAACACTTTGTGTGCTACCAAACGTCACAACGTAACTGGGTGATTCTAAAGGTGCTCTACAGGTGTCTCCGATGGTGTTTGTTGAGTTGGCATAGATCGAGATTATGATTTGTCACTCCGATTGTCAGAGAGGTATCCCTGGGCCCTCTCGGTAATGTACATCACTACAAGCCTTGCAAGCAAAGTAGCTAATGAGTTAGTTACGGGATGTAGCATTATAGAACTAGTAAAGAGGCTTGCCGTTAACGAGATTGAACGAGGTATTGAGATACCGACGATCAAATCTTGGGCAAGTAACATACCGATGACAAAGGGAACAACGTATATCGTTATGCGGTTTGACCGATAAAGATCTTCATAGAATATGTAGGAACCAATATGAGCATCAAGGTTCCGCTATTGGCTATTGAGCGGAGACGTGTCTCGGTCTTGTCTACATAGTTCTCGAACCTGTAGGGTCCGCACGCTTAACGTTCGGTGACGATCGTATTATGAGTTTATGTGTTTTGATGTAGCGAATGTATTTTGGAGTCCCGGATATGATCACGGACATAACGAGGAGTCTCTAAATGGTCGATACATAAAGATCGACATATTGGACGACTATATTTGGACATCGGAATGGTTCCGGGTGAGATCGGGCATTTATCGATGTACCGGGAGGTTACCGGAACCCCCCGCGAGGTATATGGGCCTTGTTGGGCCATAGTGGGAGAGAGGAGAAGGGAGCAAAGGAGGGGGCACGCCCCCAATCCCAATCCAAATTGGGAGGGGGGCTGGCCCCCCTTTCCTTCCTCCTTCCCCCCTTCCTTCTCTTCTAATCCAACTAGGGAGGGGGGGGGAATCCTACTCCCGGTGGGAGTAGGACTCCCCTTGGGGCGCGCCTAGGAGGCCGACCCCCTCCCCCTCCTCCACTCCTTTATATACGGGGGAGAGAGGCACCCCATACACACACAAGTTGATCATTGATCTCTTAGCCGTGTGCGGTGCCCCCCTCCACCATAATCCACCTCGGTCATATTGTAGCGGTGCTTAGGCGAAGCCCTGTTCCGGTGGCACCATCATCACCGTCATCACGCCGTCGTGCTGACGAAGCTCTCCCTCGACACTCTACTAGATCGTGAGTTCGTGGGATGTCACCGAGCCGAACGTGTGCAGATCGCGGAGGTGCCGTACCTTCGATGCTAGGATCGGCCGATCGTGAAGACGTACAACTATATCAACCGCATTGTCATAAAACTTTCGCTTATCGTCTACAAGGGTACGTGGACAACACTCTTCCCTATTGTTGCTATGCATCACCATAATCTTGCGTGTGCGTAGGATTTTTTTTGAAATTACTGTGTTCGCCAACACAAATGGCGGCCTTTTGGAGTGCTAACTTTCCTATTAGCATAGTATGAAATCCAAGCATCATCCCAAATATAAATATTTTGACAATCACCATCATCTGGTGCCTTTGCCTTGTTGTAGGGCGCACCTCGACGATCATGTGCACTTGTGGCTTGGTTACACACATTTGTGTGTGAACCTCATATTTGGGCCAGGCTTTTTAGGGCTGGCTCGGAACTCGTCTGATATGGAAAGTAAGACACAACAAAAAATAAAATGGGCTTTGGGCTGACATGGCACAACAAACCACGTAGGGCTGGGTCTGGAAATTGAGAAAATGGGTGGCACAACCTGACACGATTATGTGGGTTGTGCTTGGTCCGGCTTGGCCTGATTGGGTCTGAAATCTTCACAAATGTGTCTTGTGATTATTAGTAGAACCTATATGATACAAATATGTTCATGTAACAAAATTAAGGCTTTTTAGATAAATATATATTTTATTTACTTCACAATGTGCCTTAATTAGTGATTTAAAAAATATAAAAATGCATGTTGTAGTTAATAATTATTATACTTGGTCGTGCTTGGGTTCGCCCGGCCCAAAGGTTGTACAATGGTTTATTGGATCGTGCTTGGGCCTCCCTTTGGCATCACTACCAGGAGAAAAGCCTATAGATAGAATCTTATCAGTAGTGCATGGCAGCACGACATGATAAGTATACCTAGTCGGGGTGGCCCGGTTTGCCATGGCCCAAAGTACGATGGGTTCAGGCCGGGCTAGCATGACCCAAGTCCCATATACGCGATCAATAGCATACGCTAGTTTGGTCTTCATGAACACAAATAAAATGCCTTACAATTTCTTTATACAATTGGCAGCAAGGAGATTAGGCATAGAAATGACCAATACAAATTTGAAATTAGAATCTAACATAATAGTGGAACAAATAAATTTTGCAAGAGTAATCGAACGGTCATCAATAATCACTGGTACAACAAGATGCTATACAAAAGGTTTTTCACCCATTTCCGCGATGGCATTTGGAACCATCGCCTAGTGAGTGTGGGCGATAGCGGGGTCCTTCCCACACTACCGAGAAACCATCGGGATAGGACCTCCGGTCACCCACGCTGGGCAAAGTGAGCTCGTGTGTAACAGACGAGCGATCAAATACGGTTATACATATAGTTGTGTTAAATATACAATTGTACATGCCCAATCATTTCCAGTCATAAGTACACCCCACACAGTCAGTCCTAGACAAACGACTCCGTTCGTATGTACATTCCACACAGTCAATCCAAGGAATACGTTTCCGTTCGTATGTACATCCCACATAGTCAATCCAAAAAGTATATTTCCGTTCGTATGTACATCCCACACAGTTAATCCAGGGAAAACATTTCCGTTTTTAGGTACATCACACACAATTTTCCCCATTAAATCATTTATAGCGTTGCCATTGCAAGCGATATTAACAATTTTACCGTTTGTGTTATTGAATGAATCACATACGGTGCGTAGAAGAAACTGTGTGGCATAGGCCGTCCATCACACACACTTTTATGTGGTAAAGTTTTGCGCATGGTGGCATAACGCAAACAACTTTCAAGAGGAAGTCGTGTGTGATTGTTCATTGATGCAACACATTTTCTTGCTAGAAACTGTGTGCGTTGTCTGAGGTCATCGCCCACGGTGTTTTCTCTATAACCATTGGCAATTGAAAAAAATCCAATTAGCATGCTAATTGGCCTATTATTAACAATTCATTTATTAATCAAATTGACATTTCATATTAAACACATAATATATTAGATTTTCGTATTACGGAACCAGGATTTCATAATTGAAATACATCAGAGTACATATAGCTTCAGCACGTAGTTACACCATATAGGCATATAGCTAGCTACCCCATTACACAACTACACCAGCACCAAGTTTCACATGCAACATCTATAACCTTTGAAAATTAGCATCAGAGACGGTAGGTAGATAGATGAATCTCATCTAGAAAACTGCTGAAGCGGAAGGCGAATATTGAGCCTTCATTGATGTTGAAGCTCCTTGCAACTTTAGGCCAGTGCTTGTGGATGATTGATCGTCCATCATTCGTCCTCTTGAGAAAGTCTTCAATATTGTACCCGGGTGTTGTATGAATACCTTCCTCGCCTCCTGACCACACAGGTGGTTTGAGAGGTAATCATCAGTGAGCTTTTTTGGAAAAGTGTGAAAACAAAGATATGCATAAATATCTTCTCTAAATTCGTCAATGGTGCAAAGGAATAAAAAACAAGGTATAATAGTTAGTATCATCCTGTGGTCCGATGATGTCTTCTTCATTTTGCATACAAAGATCTTGTTGTTCCTTGTCGCTAGTTTCTTTATCCTAACAATATTTCTTAGTTTCTTGACTTGGCTGATATTCATGGACAACTCATTTCCCCATATGCAAAATGGGTCGAACAGTGGGTCAAAACCTCTGACAGCAGGACCTACATGTGCAAGACCAAATTGTTAAAAACCTAAATATTAGAATGGTTCCTGCAATTGCACAATAATGTGCTATTAGACAAGGACCATGCATGTGCACACCTCGATTGTAAACCTCAGTGCTTTCCATTATTTCCCTGCAACACATATAAGGTAGATATTGATCAGGTTAAGTCAGGGTTGGCATACTATCAGTAAAATATGTTGATGAAAAATAAACACATTGCAAATTCAACAGATTAATTCGAGCCACATGGAAAAGCCATTCATCAAAACCAAGCATGATTAAGAACTTGGAAATATAGCAATTGTATATGTTTCTCATGTATTTAGTACAACCAAATTTGATTTATTCCTCACATGCATAACAATTCAAAATTATACCCACAACAATTGAACATCGCATTGCAGACTTGAACCAAACAGTTAACTGAACACCACAACAAATGAACCAAATATTAACTGAGCACCACATTGCACAATATATAACATAGTAGAAGATCAGATAGTTAAGAAAACCAAGCATGCTTGACAACTTGCAAATATAGCAATTATATTTGTTTCTCATGTATTTTGTATAGATAAATTTGATTTATTTGTCACATGGAAGACAATACAAAATTGCACCCTGAAGAATTGAACATCACATTGCAGAATTGAACCAAACAGTTAACTGAATACGATAACTAATTAACCAAACAGTTAATAAGTGAGCACTACATTGCACGACTTATAGAACATATACACTAGAGCAACATGTTGCATGGTAAAAGTAGATAGGACAATTCACTAGAATTTGTTAAGGAAAGGCAGGAGCAGCACATGCAATGGGTAAAGCGAGCATGCTTAACCAGCATTGCTAGCTAACTGAACATAGGTCCTTATAGTGAGCTAATAAGACAAGCTACTCCTCATTGTCAAAGATATCGATAATGATTGGCTCCTTGGACATGTAAGAGGGTGAGGCCTCCACATCGTGGGTGCCCTCCTCGTACTGGTGACTTGCCTGAGCCGCTCCGGGCACCAACCTGATGGCTCTCGAGTTGAGGTAAGCACGGGCACGCGGAGAAAACACCTCGTAGTCTTCGTCGAAGGCACCGACGGTGGCCTTGAGAAAATGCCATGAACTGTTGTTTAAAGCAGCCAACCGCATCGCGACATCGGTGCGCGAGGCGTCGTTGGTGGCCTCGATGGCGAGGTGCTCCTCCAAGATCTGGGGGTCAGCACGAATGGCAGCCATTGCGACCTCATCCGCGCGTGCGACTGTGATTTGCTTCTCCGCCGCCAAATGTGCCTGGAGCTCCTGGCTATACTGCATGCACTCACTGATACAACGAGGTGCTATACAAATGGTTTTAACCCCTTTCCGCGATGGCATTTGGAACCGTCGCCAAGTGGGTGACTGCGATAGGGGGGTCCTTCCCACACGACCCAGAAACCGTCGGGGATAGGGAGCCAGCCAGAAGCTGCATCCTTGCAACTCGTTTGTGCTCACATTGCCATCGTAGTCGGTATTTTGTGGTGCTACGTTTACGATGTGCGGCCGATCACAAATGGTTCACGATTATAGAACATGTATGATAAGCAGACAATCACACACATTCGCTTTTCCCAAACCGTATGCGATAACTAATTAAGAAGATTAGCCAATCATCGTACGAGTGTCAGACAGGATTACGAAACGTCAGACCGTCATAACATCGTCATACACGACAACTACCGCACATGGTATTATGTGGTGCAATGTTTATGATGCATACCACATCAGAAACAATTCATGGTTGTGAATCGTGTACGATAAGGCAACTATCACAAACATTTAGTTTGCCCGCACCATTTGTGATATTGTCTGACATCGCACACGCTTTGCAAACGTCAACTATGTGCATGCTTGCACATGTTTCCTCTCTATGAACCGTGTCGGATTATGGTGTATATCGCAAATGTTTGTGTTTTACCAACCGTGTGTGCCGTAATGACCTGGAGAGCGTAATTTCACCGTAATTTATTTACTACTATTTCAAATTGTACTAGATTTGAATTCGAATGTATGCTATAGCTTTATTCATATCCATCAGGTTCAAACAACCAATGCATTATTCGATTCCTAGGTACATATGTTCAAGAATTACGTAAGAACCAAATAAAGAATGATGAACCACATTTGTATACTTATACTATTAAAGACGGTAAATAAAGAGGTGAAATACATTCTGGTTACTGAACAAGGTGAAGCGGAATGCCCATATTGTGCCCTCCTCCATGTAGAAGGTACACACGACTCTAGTCCAACCCCTTGTGATGGCCGACCTCCCATACTTCATGGTCTTCATGAAAACATCTAGATAATCATTGTGTTCCGGTAGAAATACTTTAACCTTTCATGCTCACCAATCATGTAGTTTGAGAGGTAATCTTGAGTAAACTGCTTTGGGAACCACTGCAAAGGACAAAGATTCAGACATTGTCATCAAACACAACTCATTATGGGCAGTAAAAAGAAGCCTGTAGAGTTCTTACTTACCATCCTGCAGTTCGCTGTTATCTTGGATAAAGTGTAAACAAATAGTTTAATTGCCATCTTTTGACCCATTTTACTAACAATCTTTATCAGCTTCCTCACTTGATGTTGGTTCATCGATATCTCATTGCCCCATACGTAGAAAGGGTCGAAGCGTGGATCTTTACCAATGACATATGTACCTAAAATCACCAAGTTAATATTAGAAGCTAAACATCAATTGCACGATGATGTAGTACAATACTCTTCTATAATATCTTATAACATCCAATATACTCACATATTAGATGAATTAACGTCTTATATTATGGGCTACAAGGAGTTTATTGCATTTTTACAAATTATCAGCTGATTAACTGTTGTTGTATCCATGGGTTAGAGTTAGTTTTGAGCTATTTCGGGCTCAAATAGCCCTAAAGTATATCCAAACATGAGGGCTAGTTTGAGCAAGTTGCATCTAACCCACTCAAAAAAACTATCCCACCCAAGAGGTGCTAACTAGAGCTAGTTCTCCTAGTGCATTTATTGTCAATCTAACCCTGTCATCCAAACACCTCCTTAGATGGAGCTAGTTCAGGGTTAGTTATGAGCTAGAAACTAACTCTAACCTCTAGCTAAGTTGAATATCCAAACCGGGTGTGTTGTTGTTATTGCTGCTGCTGCTCTTCTACGTATATCTAGACATCATCAGAACATTAAGGTAACACTCTTCCTTGTTGCTATGTAGCCTAGGATTGCATATTTAGACATTAAGTACAGTGCATGTTGCTATGTAGCCTCAGATATATTACATATGGCCCTAGTTAACCTAACGATAAATGGGTTGCAGATATATTCAGTTAAAAGTCCAATTCACCGATTAGTCCCTTATCAGCCCCTAACCTATATAGTACCAACTACCGATATCCTGAACAGTGAGTATATATAAGCCATGGGATGAAACTAACCTCGATGGAAAACAACAGTCGTTCCCAAAATTGTCCTGTGTAGGTACATCAGGAGGTATGTTAAGCACAACAGGCTAAACATCAACCAAATATATCCATGGCAGACAAAATAATGTCCAAAAGATAGCTTCAGTGTGCAGGTTTGAGCATGCTAGTAAAGCAAAACAAGTGGAAAGGTGTGTTAACTGCAACAGGCCTAACATTTAACAACAAGCAAACATAGTCATTCAAACTGGTATTATGCCGGTCTAAGTACATTGGTTATTGTTAAATAAAAATGAAAAGGCGTGTTAACTACAAGATGTAGCAACCAAATGTAGTCATTCATAGTGGTATTGTTGAACCTGGTATTGATGAAATTGAACTGCACAGTTCATACTTGCAAATATAGAACATCACATTATGAATAACTAGAATAAACAAGGCATACTATGAACAACCAAATATAGCATTTGAAAATGGACATATGCTAACTACAAACAACCGAACAATCAAAAATCTTTAAAAGAGGCATATGCTAGCTATAACAGGCTTAACAATAAGCAAATATATGCATTCCTATCGGTATGTTTAAAACTGGATTGATGAAATGTACTGCACAGTAAATAATTGCACATATAGAGGCATCACATTGTGAACAACTGAAATAAACAAGGCATAATGCAAACAACCAAATATAGCAATTAAAACTAGACATATTCTCACCACACTACAAAAGGGACTCGACAAAACAAATCATGGGTTCCCATCTATGAAGAGGCATGGAAAAACAAATCATGGGTTTCCTCACTTGTCACAGATGGGCTCGTTCCCGTGGGAAGAGCACAGACCCTAGATGTGCTCCATGTTGTCGCAGATGGGCTCCTTCCCCTTGGAAGAGCACAGTTGTAGGGTGCCCTCCATGATGTCGCAGATGGGCTCTTTCCCCTTGGAAGAGCAGATGGGTTCTTTCCCCTTGGAAGATCCGGAGAGGGTTCCCTCCTCATGGTCGCCGTCGATGATGTCTAACTTGGAAGCTGTGGATCCCAAGCCAGCGTTGCAGAACGTGTCCTTCAGAAATGTCAAAAGGGGCTCGATGGTTATGTAGGTGTAACACCCCGTATGTAACATGCCATATTTGTATTCCAACTCTTTCCTTTTTCGGCACTAAGTTATTTTATTTCCTCATTGTCAGGTTTTTGTCTTCGTGTTGTGTCTTTGTCATGCATCTCATATCATGTCATCATGTGCATCACATTTGCATACGTGTTCGTCTCATGCATCCGAGCATTTTCCCCGTTGTCCGTTTTGCATTCCGACGCTCCTATGTCCTCCGGTGCCCCTTTCTACCTCTTTTCATGTGCGGGTGTTAAACTTTTTCGGGTTGGACCGGGACTTGCCAAGCGGCCTTGGTTTACTACCGGTAGACCGCTTGTCAAGTTTCGTGCCATTTGGACTTCGTTTGATACTCCAACGGTTAACCGAGGAACCGAAAAGGCCTCATGTGTGTTGCAGCCCAACACCCCTCCAAAGTGGCCCAAAGCCCACCTAAGACCCCTCCATCGTCTAGATTGTTTGATCATGATCGCGTGGCCAAAAACCGTGCTCAATTTGGAGCCTCCTAGCTCCTCCTACCTATAAAACTAGCCTCCCCCCGAAAATTTCGGATCATTCTACCCTAACCCTAGTCCCCCTCGTCTCTTCGCGCGCCGGACGTGTCCGGGCGTGCCGGACATTCCCGCCACCGCCAACCAGAGTCCGCCACCTGTTGCCACCGCGTCGTCCGCCACCGCGGCCCGTGGAAGCCCGCGGCCGGCCCTCCTGTGCCGCCACTGGGCCACGCCACGCCGCGCCTCTCCTCCGCCCTAGCGCCACCCGTCCGCCTCCGCCGCGCAGCCGCCGACGCCCCTCCCGGCGACCACCGCCCTTCGCCACCCGGTGACGTCCACTGCCTCGCCTCTTACTCCGACCACCGGCGCCGCCCTGCCGCCGGCCAGATCCGGCGTCCCCACGCCCGGATCCGGCGCCCGCGCCCCTCCCCGGCGAAGATCCGGCCCGACTCCGGCGACCCCCCCATTTCCGGCGAACTTCGATCTCCGTGCTGCTATAGTACCAGATCTGGATCCAGATCCGGAACCCTAATCCTCTGTTGACTTTTTGCCCCGTTTCAGTAATATTTTGCATTATTCATCGCATGATATCTTTGCAACCGTGGCTCCGTTTTGGGCGTGTAGCATGTCAAATTGTTCGTCTCGACGAGTACTTCATATCATCTCATTGCATCATGTTCATTTGAGCTCATCTTGATGCCCTAAATGTTGTTGGAAGAGTTCTAGTTTCTGTTAGTTTCAGATTCATATCAGTAATTAGACTTTTGTCATTTTTGCCATGATTGATGTGTGCCTCCTATGAACTTGAGCCCTACATGTGTTTTGAAGTATGCCATGCCATCTTTACAGGGATGTATGCCATGTATTTTTGTGATCCCTGTGGTGACTAGCACAAGCATGCAAAGTAGCCCTCTCAATGTTGCTGATTTCAGGGACTTGGAAATATTCTAAGTCTTTGTTCTGTCTATATTTTTATGCCATGTGTTCATGTTGCTACCGAGTGATCTATGCCTCTTTTGAGCATGATCAGTAAGGATGTTTTGTAGATATTGTGGTGCTCTATCCATCCATGTCTTTGTTTGAATTTATGGAGCACCCTAGCTTGAGTCAATCGAGCTCTACTTTTGCTATAAAATGTTCCTGGCAGAATGTTTACATGTTAAGCATTTTTGCCGAGGTTGTTGTAGTTGATCCGTGCATGCTATGATGTTGTTCTTGCCATGTTTAGCTTCTATGCCATGTCTACTTGCTGGGTGTATGCTTAGTTTGTCATGCAATGCCTTGTGGTGAGTGCATCAAGCTCGTAAACATGCCTACTTAATATCTGTTTTGCCATGTTCCAGTTTTCTGCTAAGTCTGAATCTGTTAACGATAATTGCTATGTTCACATGGATGCCATTGTATTTTCTGATCCCCTTTGGCTTATGGTCAATAAGGGACTTTTGTTGTATGCTTTGAGTAGCTTCATGCCATGCCTTGCCTTGCCATGATATGTTCTTGTATCATGTTGTTACCTTGCTCTAAACATTGCTTCCTGATGTTAAATTCCTGACTTGATGTTAGTTTCACTAAGTCTGAAACCTGTTATCTTTTGCACTTTTGCCATGCTTGTTTGAACCTGTTATTGAGTGAATTAGCCGTAGCTCAGTGTTCATATTTTGTCAAGCATCTTGAGTGGATCCCTGCCATGTATTTTGTTGCTATGTTGGAGTGCTGTAGATTGTTGTTCTTGATGCATTTAGATGGCCTCGTGCTGTTAATCGCAGATCGGTGCCATATTTGTTTTGCTTGCCATTTCCAAACCGTGCATCCGATTCCAGTGATCTTTATATCGATTTCAACCGAAATCAACTCCTCTTTCCAGTGACACTCTTGGTTTTCCAAGTTGAGGCCAGGTTCAATCATTCCTTTCCGAATCATGCATATGCATCGCATACCGCATCCCTCATATCATGCCATGTTTTGCATCATGTTATTTGTGCATTGCATGTGGTTGATTGTGCATCCCTTTGCTTGTGTTTCTTGCTTTGGGTAGAGCCGGGAGACGAGTACGTGATCGAGGAGCCCGTTGAGTATGTTTACGAGGATCAAGCTAACGTCAACTCGGAGAACTTTGCAGGCAAGATGACCATACCCTCGAAATCACTTCTATCTTTGCTTGCTAGATGCTCGCTCTTTTGCTATGCCTATGCTATGATACCTACCACTTGCTTATCATGCCTCCCATATTGCCATGTCAAACCTCTAACCCACCTTGTCCTAGCAAACCTATGTTTGGCTATGTTACCGCTTTGCTCAGCCCCTCTTATAGCGTTGGTAGTTGCAGGTAAAGATTGGAGTTTGTTCCTTGTTGGAACATGTTTATTGTTGGGATATCATTATTATATCTTGTCTACTTTAATGCATCTATATACTTGGTAAAGGGTGGAAGACTCAGCCTTATGCCTCGTGTTTTGTTCCACTCTTGCCGCCCTAGTTTCCGTCATACCGGTGTTATGTTCCTTGATTTTGCGTTCCTTACACGGTTGGGTTATAATGGGAACCCCTTGACAGTTCGCCTTGAATAGAACTCCTCCAACAAGGCCCAACCTTGGTTTTACCATTTGCCACCTAGCCTTTTTCCCTTGGGTTTCGCGGACTCAATGGTCATCTTTATTTTAACCCCCCGGGCCAGTGCTTCTCTAAGTGTTGGTCCAACTGAGCGATGTCCGGGGCTACCAGGGGAAACTCTGGGCTGGCCTACCCGACGTATGGCTCATCTGAGTGTGCCCTGAGAAAAAGATATGTGCAGCTCCTATCGGGATTTGTCGGCACATTGTCGACGGTGGCTTTGCTGGTTTAGTTTTACCATTGTCGAGATGTCTTGTAACTGGGATTCTGAGTCTGATCGGATTTTCTTGGGAGAAGGAATATCCTTCATTGACCGTGAGAGCTTGTGATGGGCTAAGTTGGGACACCCCTGCAGGGATTTGATCTTTCGAAATCTGTGCCCGCGGTTATGGGCAGATGAGAATTTGTTAATGTCCGGTTGTAGAAAACCTTAAACTAAACTTAATTAAAAATGAATCAACTGAGTGTGTGGCCATGATGGTCTCTTTTCGGCGGAGTCCGGGAAGAGAACACGGTCTCGTGTTATGCTTGATTGTAGGTTGTTCTAGGATCACTTCTTGATCATAGTTCATCGACCGTGCCTTTGCCTTCTCTTCTCGCTCTCTTTTGCGTATGTTAGCCACCATATATGCTAGTCGCTTGCTGCAGCTCCACATCATACTTTTACCCTTCCTATAAGCTTAAATAGTCTTGATCGCGAGGGTGTGAGATTGCTGAGTCCCCGTGACTCACAGATTACTTCAAACCAGATGCAGGGGCCGATGATACCGCTCCAGGTGATTCGACTGAGCTCAAGTGAGAGTTCGATGAGGACTCAGGACGATACTACGTTTCCTTTCCAGATGATCAGTAGTGGTGCCCAGTTGGGGCGATCGGGGACTTTGTCGCATTTGGGGTTGTTCTTCATTTTGGTTCCGTAGTCAGACCTTGAGTGTAACTGGATGAATGTAATGATATTTATGCTATTTGTGTGATGTGCCGAGTGTAAGCCAACTACGTATCTTTTCCCTTATTTATTACATGGGTTGTTGTGAAGATTACCTCACTTGCGACATTGCTTACAATGCGGTTATGCCTCTAAGTCATGCTTCGACACGTGGGAGATATAGCCGCATCGTGGGCGTTACAGTAGGATGGCAAATTCTTGACAACGAGCCAGAGGAGATCAGTGGTGGGGCCATGGATGAGATCGACGGCGGTTGAACTCGACGGGTTGGGGGTGGGCCACTTAACCTGTGACATAGCTTGCGTCAGGTTGTCGCTGTAGACGACCTCGATGTCGTAGCCGGCATCCGTGACATACCCGCATACTTTAGCCTGTTGATTGAGTGCCTACGGCCAGTAATGGTCGTCAGCTTCCTTGGCCATGCCGGGAGAAGAGAGCGCGATACACCTCTTTTAGGCCAGTCGATCCTCGAGCTCCATGGGAAGCGTACCCGGGTTTAGGTTGTGACACTTTGGAGTGGGAGATGGGGATGGGGATATGTGGTAAAGGGGGCGTTTGGCAGGCGTCATCTAAGAAACTCAAGGCAACTGGGGTATGGAGATTGGTGGGTAAGCTGCACGGGCAAACCGACAGATGTTGACAATGGAGGCCTTGCGGTGGCGGAGGCGACCTTGCTAGGGTTTCGAGCGAGGGAGGTGGTGTGTGTGTGCGTGCGGGCGCGCCCGTGGAGGTTTTGGTGTGTGTGTGTGTGGAGGGTGGTGGGGGTGTGATTGAGGAAATGACGCGGCTACTGAAAATTTTACTACACGGGAGTCAAACGCGGGAGTGAAATGCCCGGGCTATTGAAATTTTGGATGATGGTGCATTGCACACAGTTCAGAAATAACAACTGTGTGTTATGAAATAGAAAAAACCTTGAGGCGGGCAGATATTTTTGAGGGATGCAGGCGGGAGCGGGAAGAAGAAACATCACACACGATCGAAACATAATAACCGTGTGTTATCAAACAGAAAAAACTGCAGGCGGGTAGATATTTTTGCGAGGGGAAGCCTCGTGGAGCCCAATGTACTGTGCAGACGTGCGCGACAGGGGCACTGGTGTGGCACACGGTTAGTGTGAGTGAACCATGTCTATTGTGTCATCCAACTTGTCTAATGTTCATCAATTTGGCGAAAAATGACGGGGGAGAGGGTCATAACACGAACACACTTGCATGTGGACCAAATATATGTATGAAAAGCGTGGTTTGATGTTCAAATACCAAATGCAACTTCGATGTGGCACATATCTCGCAGAGCGCACGATATTGCTTGCCCCCCTCGTGTCGGTAGGAAGGGAATCCTAAGCTATGAATGCATGCCCCCCACGGAGGTTCACATAGCAAAGTGCGAAGTAGCAGTCCCCCTCCCCACACACTTTTAGTCGGTGGGCTAGAGGGGCATCTCACCAAGATGGATCGTAAAACAGACCAAGAATAATCCACCTTGGTCGTACAACCTCTCTCTTGATGTTTGTCAAAGTGATGGCCGTCCATGCGACCCCGGAGATGGGCTAGATCGGCAATAATCACGCAAGTAGCTAGTCCCCAAAGACAACCACTGCCTGGGTGCAGGGCTGGCCCTGGGTAGGGGCAGGGGGCGACCGCCCCAGGCCCCCGAGCTCCACGGGCCCCCGCCTAGGTACGTAGATAGACATCCATCTATCCGGGAGTTTAGGAAAGTCACTAATTAGGGGCGAACCTCCAGGGGCGCACGCTACCTTCCTTCCCCATCGTACTATTCACAGCTTTGGAAACGATTGGGCCTAGCCCAAGTAGTATTTAGCTAGGTTGTTGTTGGTGGATTAGTAACGCACCACACACTGATCAAGGAGTTAGCGGCGCACCGACTGATGGGTGATTCAGCACCATCACGATTCAAGCAAACAAATGCGGCAGCGCACGCACGATACTATTGTCAGATGACAATTTTTCTCCTCATCTACAGTCTTCTCAATGAATCATCTGTGAGGTTGCCGGTTGTGTGCATGTACCTCGTCCTTGTCGATGCCTGATCGCCCAGGCCACGACGCTAACGGGCCACCACCCAGGCAACAACGCTACATCCCCCGTCCTGAGACAAGATGAGGTACACTATGTCATGGCAAATTTTCCAATAGAAATTGATACAAGTTGCATATGTATTGGTGTGAAAGGGCATTATCAGGCCTTTGATAATTGGTAAGATTTGTTGAGTTGATCTAGTGTTGATTTATGGTGGTTTTCAGGTACTAATCGTTTATACTTCATATACAGAGATGAGTTGGTAAAATTGCAAATATGATCCGCTAATAATTTTTTCAAGAGGAATACGATCAATTCAAATAATTCGAACGAGGCAGTGATATTTGCTGTGGAAAAGCACACTATTGTTAATCAAGAGGATGAAAGTCCTATGGAAGATGTACTGGAGGTTGGCACACATGAAAATATGTGAGTGATCATGAGCCTATATTTAATTTATCTGCTATATAATTTGGTAGTCTTTATAAAAACAAAAATTTATTGTGAATATTTACAATATAAGAATTTGAGATAATCTATATAGCGAATGAAGAGACATCTCATTGCATATTTAATATTTCGATGTCCAAATTAGGGGGGGCCTCAATTATAATTTTGCCCTGGGCCCGCAAAATCCCAGGACTGGCCCTGCCTGGGTGTCGCCCAAACATATGTATGGAGAGGTGTGTTTGAATACACAATGGAACAACTTTGATGTGGCACTGTGTTTCTAAACCAGAAATCCCCACACCGAGTGAGGGTTAGTTGACGATGCATATATATGTCACACCACACTTCAAGCCGATGACGGGGATTCATGCATACATGCGTGCATA
Source organism: Triticum urartu (assembly GCF_003073215.2). Lineage (NCBI taxonomy): Eukaryota > Viridiplantae > Streptophyta > Magnoliopsida > Poales > Poaceae > Triticum > Triticum urartu. Next base: position 319,552,795 of record NC_053024.1, on the reverse strand, counting down.
TTATGTGCTCAAACTTAATTAGGTCTGAATCTCACCATGACCTATACTACGATAACACGAACCAAAGGAATAATCTGCCATGGTAACCTATCTTGTTGTCGGTCAAGGTGATCATGGATGTCCACGCGGGCCCACAAATATATAGGCTTGTCGCCGATAACCACGCGAGGGAGTGTACCGTCCAAAGACAACCACTACATGCATATGTATGGAGGTGATGCATGCATGCAAGTTTGAATACCATTTCACAACATTGGTGTGGCGTGTGCGTCGAAAATCATACAGTCCCCACACAGAGCGAGATCGGTTCATGACGTGTCGTGGTACTAGCCACTTCGACTCGATGGGAGGGATTCATGCGTACACATGCATGCGTGTGCTCAAACTGTATCATGCCATCCCAGAGCATGACCTATATATATACCGTATTACAAAAAAAAATCCCCTCCTAAGTAAAATTAACCTCTCTCGTTGTCAGGCAAAGTAGTGATGGACCAAGCGGGCCCAAGGATAGAAAACATTGATATCGCGGATAACCGCTTAAGTGGGTGCGAGAGGACTACCACCATCGCTTTGAATGTGGGCCAAACATATGTTGAATACCAAAAATGCACAACTTTGACGTGGCACATGCCTCGAAAACCATAAAATCCCCACACAGAGGGAGGTTCATGAAGCGTACTACATATGATGGTCCCCTTCCCCCTCTTCGACGCATACTATATGCTCCTATCGTAATACAAGCCAAAAAAGAATCCTCATTGATGGTGAAATTAATTAACCTCTCCCGATGTAGGTCAAAGTGATGTATGCATCGACGATGGCCTCATGGGCCCATAGATGGAAGTGATACGTCTCCGTCGTATCTAATTTTCCAAACACTTTTGCCCTTGTTTTGGACTCTAACTTGTATGATTTGAATGGAACTAACCCGGACTGACGCTGTTTTCAGCGAATTGCCATGATGTTGTTTTATGCGCGGAAAACAAATATTCTCGGAATGACCTGAAACTCCACGGAACACCTTACAATAAATAATAAAAAATCCTCGCCAAAGATGAAGACCAGGGGGCCCACACCCTTCTCACGAGGGTGGGGGGCGTGCCCCCTACCTCGTGGGCCCCCTGGATGCCCTCCGACGCCATATCCAACTCTGTATATTTGCTTTCAGAGAGAAAAAAATTAGGGAGAAGAAATCATCGCGTTTTACGATATGGAGCCACCGCCAAGCCATAAAACCTCTCGGGAGGGCTGATCTGGAGTCCGTTCGGGGCTCCGGAGAGGGGGATTCGTCGCCGTCGTCATCATCAACCATCCTCCATCACCAATTTCATGATGCTCACCGCCGTGCGTGAGTAATTCCATCGTAGGCTTGCTGGACGGTGATGGGTTGGATGAGATTTATCATGTAATTGAGTTAGTTTTGTTATGGTTTGATCCCTAGTATCCATTATGTTCTGAGATTGATGTTGCTATGACTTTTCTATGCTTAATGCTTGTCACTAGGGCTCGAGTGCCATGATTTCAGATCTCAACCTATTATGTTTTCATGAATATATGTGAGTTCTTGATCCTATCTTGCAAGTCTATAGTCACCTACTATGTGTTATGATCCGGCAACCCCGAAGTGACAATAATCGGGACCACTCCCGGTGATGACCTTAGTTTGAGGAGTTCATGTATTCACTATGTGCTAATGCTTTGTTCCGTTTCTCTATTAAAAGGAGGCCTTAATATCCCTTAGTTTCCAATAGGATGCTACCACGGGAGGGTAGGACAAAAGATGTCATGCAAGTTCTTTTCCATAAGCACGTATGACTATATTCGGAATACATGCAAACATTATATTAATGAATTGGAGCTAGTTCTATGTCACCCTATGTTATAAATTTTGCATGATGAATGCCATCCGACATAATTATCCATCATTGACCCATTGCCTACGAGCTTTCCATATATTGTTCTTCGCTTATTTACTTTTCCGTTCATATTGCTATCATCACTACAAAATACCAAAAACATTACTTTTGCTACCGTTACCACTACTATCATATTACTTTGCTACTAAATACTTTGCTGCAGATAGTAAGTTTCCAGGTGTGGTTGAATTGACAACTCAGCTGCTAATACTGGAGAATATTCTTTGGCTCCCCTTGTGTCGAATCAATAAATTTGGGTTGAATACTCTACCCTTGAAAACTGTTGCGATCCCCTATACTTGTGGGTTATGAGTCCACGCGGAACTACTAGCGAGACCGAAACTTGCGTAGGATCTATTCCTGTTCATGCTCAGGTACACAACGTCTAATAATACCATCTACTCCTTCTTTATAAAGATGTGGGCCATCCCAAAAGTAATGTCTCAAATCATAGAAGAACTTTTTCTTTTGCTGGTATGTGAAACTAGGTGGTATAAATTTAGCAACAATATAATTAACATAATCAACATACCATGCAGCAGTTCGAGAAGCATTTATGACATTTAATTGTTCATCGGGAAAGCTATCATCAATAGGTAGTGGGTCAACAAGAACATTTTCTAACCTAGACAAGTTGTCTGCAACGGGGTTCTCAGCTCCCTTTCTATCAATTATATGCAAATCAAATTCTTGTAGCAAGAGAACCCATCTAATAAGTCTAGGTTTAGCATCTTTCTTTTCCATAAGATATTTAATAGCAGCATGATCAGTTTGAACAATTACTTTAGAATCAACAATATAAGGTCTAAACTTATCACAAGCAAATACAACTGCTAAGAATTCCTTTTCAATGGTAGCATAATTTCTCTGGGCATTGTCTAGAGTTTTACTAGCATATTGAATAACATTTAATTTCTTATCAACTCTTTGCCCTAGAACAGCCCCTACAGCATAATCACTAGCATCACACATAATTTCAAAGGGTAAATTCCAATCAGGTGGCTGAAAAATAGGTGCAGAAATCAGGGCTTTCTTAATTATTTCAAATGCTTCTACACAATCATTATCAAAGAAAAAAGGAATATCTTTTTGTAATAGGTTAGTCAGAGACCGAGAAATTTTTGAGAAGTCCTTAATGAACCTCCTATAAAAATCGGCATGGCCCAAAAAACTTCTTATACCTTTGATGTCCTTGGGACACGACATCTTTTCAATAGCATCAACTTTAGCTTTGTCAACTTCAATACCTTTTTCAGAAATTTTATGCCCCAAGACAATACCTTCATTAACCATAAAGTGGCACTTCTCACAATTCAAAACAAGATTAGTTTCTTCACATCTCTGCAAAACTTGATCAAGGTTGCTTAAGCAATCATCAAAAGAGGATCCATAAACTGAGAAATCGTCCATGAAAACCTCACATATCTTTTCACAAAAGTCAGAGAATATAGCCATCATGCATCTTTGAAAGGTAGAAGGTGCATTACATAAACCAAAAGGCATACGTATATAAGCAAAAGTACCAAAAGGGCAAGTAAAAGTGGTCTTTGATTGATCATCAGCTGACACAGGTATTTGAGAGAAGCCAGAGTAACCATCTAGAAAGCAAAAATGTGTATGTTTAGATACTCTTTCTAGCATTTGATCAATAAAATGCAAAGGGTAATGATATTTTTTAGTAGCCTTATTTAATTTGCGGAAATCAATTACCATCCTATAACCTGTAAAAATTCTTTGCGGGATCAATTCATCTTTATCATTAGGAAGAACAGTAATACCTCCCTTCTTAGGGACATAATGGACAGGACTTACTCACTGACTATCAGCAACGGGATAAATTATACCTGCCTCAAGGAGCTTTAATATTTCCTTTCTTACCACTTCTTTCATCTTAGGATTCAGCCGTCGTTGGTGATCAATAACTGGTTTGGTGTCTTCCTCCAAATTTATCTTGTGTTGACATAGAGTGGTGTAACACCCACGATGCGGCTATATCTCCCATGTGTCAGAGCACGACTTAGAGGCATAACCTCATAGTAGGCATCTCGCAAGAGGGGTAATCTTCACAGATCCCATGTACTGAATAAGAAAGAGATAAAGAGTTGGCTTACAATCGCCACTTCACACAATACATAAATATAGCATTACATCTAGAATACAATCAAGGTCCGACTACGGAACCAAATAAAGAAAGATAACCCCTAATGCTAGATCCCCGATCGCCCCGACTAGGCTCCACTACTGATCAAAAGGCAAACTAAACAACAAAACAAACAAGATCTTCATCGAGCTCCCATCTGAGCTGGGTTGCGTCACTTGCACTGATATCATCGGCACATGCAACTGGTTTTGGAAGTAATTTGTGAGTCACGGGGACTCAACAATCTCACACCCGCGAGATCAAGACTATTTAAGCTTATGGGTAAGAAAGGGTAGTGAGGTGGAGCTACAACAAGCACTAAGAATATATGGTGGCTAACATACGCAAATAAGAGCGAGAAGAGAAGCAAAACACGGTCGTGAACTAGAAGTGATCAAGAAGTGATCCTGAAACTACTTATGTTCAAGCATAACACAAGAACCGTGTTCACTTCCCGGACTCCGCTGGAAAGAGACCATCACGGCTACACACGTGGTTTATGCATTTTAATTAAGTTAAGTGTCAAGTTTTCTACAACCGGACATTAACAAATTCCCATTTGCCCATAACCGCGGGCATGGCTTTCGAAAGTTCAAAAACCTGTAGGGGTGTCCCAACTTAGCCCATCACAAGCTCTCACGGTCAATGAAGGATATTCCTTCTCCCAGGACAAACCGATCAGACCTGGAATCCCGGTTACAAGACATTTCGACAATGTAAAACAATTCCAGCAAAGCCGCCTAATGTGCCGACAAGTCCCGATAGGAGCTACACATATCTTGTTCTCCGGGAACACCGGATGAACACTACGTACAACTAAAACCAACCCTCAAGTTTCCCCGAGGTGGCGCTACAAGTGGCCCTGTTTTGGACCAACACTCAGAGGAGCACTGGCCCGGGGGTTTAAAATGAAGATGACCCTCGGGAGCGCGACTCCCAAGGGAAAAAGGCTTAGGTGGCAAATGGTAAAACCAAGGTTGGGCCTTGCTGGAGGAGTTTTATTCAAAGCAAACTATCAAGGGGTTCCCATTATAACCCAATCGTGTAAGGAACACAAAATCAAGGAACATAACACCGGTATGACGGAAACTAGGGCGGCAAGAGTGGAACAAAACACCAGGCATAAGGCCGAGCCTTCCACCCTTTACCCAGTATATAGGTGCATTAAAGTAACAAGATATAAAAATGATATCCCAACAATAATCATATTCCAAACAAGGAAAAACTCCATCTTCACCTGCAACTAGCAATGCTATAAGAGGGGCGGAGCAAAGCGGTAACATAGCCAAACAACGGTTTGCTAGGACAAGGTGGGTTAGAGGTTTGACATGGCAATATGGGAGGCATGATAAGGCATGTGGTAGGTATCGCAGCATAGCAAAAGAGCGAGCAACTAGCCAAGCAAATATAGAAGTGATTTCGAGGGTATGGTCATCTTGCCTGAAATCCCACAAGGAAGAAGAACGAGTCCATGAAGAAGACAAACGGACGTAGTCGAACGAATCCTCACAAATGCGACATTATCAGAACTAACCCGAAGAAGCAACACCGGAAAGAAACAAAAAACATAGTAAACAACCCTCACATAAACATGGCATGATGCACAACCAAGTATGATGCATGTCCGGTTTAATGAAACATGGCATGGCAAAGTGCACAAACAATCCTACAAATTAAATGGAGCTCAATATGCAACGAGTTGCATATTGACGAAACACCACATGACTTATTTACTTCTCTCCCGTTTATGTACTCAACAATATTAAATGTTCTTAACATGGAAAGGGGTGAAGCAAAAGAAAACTACCTATGTAGGCAAGTTTAAATGAGGCCGGAAGAACAAACAACAAGTCCGGAAACTCCTCATGTGCATATTTTTAGGTTTGGTACTGTTCTGCCCTAAACCATATTTTAGAGTTGTTAAACATGCAAAGTAAAGCCACCATGTTAAATTAGGCATTTTTCTACCCCATTTACATATAAAGTTTATTAGGTTCGGAGCTACGGGTAATTAGTTATGAATTAAATCATTTTAACATGCTATTTAAACAAATTTAAACAAACAACATTTTTAACATTTTAAACATGGATGAAAGTTACAAATTATGAAACTAGACAAAATTCTAAGCAAGTTACATATATGACATATTTTATTTGGATGCATGGATTTTTAATTGTCAACAAAGCAAAACAGTGGCATTTCAGTAAATAAGAATGCATTGGAAAATGCTAAAATACACAGACTGGAAAAAATATGCATGGGCCGGATTGCAGCAACCTAGTAGGACTTGGCCCGAATGAGCGCTGAGTGTGTGGGAGACAGAGAGGATGACGAGTAGGGTCCCACTGTCATAGAGGGGATAGAGGCAAAAATTAGGGTTCCAAATATGTTCCTGAGGGGATTCGAACCCGGGTCTCCCCGGTAGAACTACATGGCCCGAACCATTGCGCTACTGCTTCTATTGTTGACAGGATGGGGCACGGCTCCTTTTGATCTAGTCCCATGGTGGACGGGGTTTCTTCTTCTCTGCAACAGAGAACACACCGACTACGCCGGCGGGCAACGGTGAAACGGCGGGGCCCAGGAGACGGCGGCGGGGGTGCGGGACTAGGATATAGATGCGTTGTGCGACGGATGCATACAAAAGCTCGAGCACGAGCTCGTGCTCGTCTCGGGCATGGCACGACAAGGCGGATGGCATCGGCAGCTTGGCGATCATGGGTGTGAAGCAGGGCAAGCAGCGGGCTGTAAGCGAATGCGCTGCGTGCGTAGGCCAAGCTGCTGCTCCTGGCCATGATGGTCGTGGCCTCGGTCAAGAGCGAAACAACGGCTATGGGATGAGTTCAAGCCAGGGAAGAACCGGGGAGGAGCGGCTGCTCACCACGGGCTCGAGGAACATGACGAGGGGGGCGTAGACGAAGCAGAGGAAGAGGACGTCGAGGAACTTGGCGTCTCCGGCCTTGGATCGCCACGGAACGGGGTCGTGGAGGTGCTGCGAAGGTCCGCGAGGAAGGAGGGGAACCGGCGGGGCGGGCTTTGCCGGAGAAGAGCTCCGGCTCGTCCGGGACATGGCGTTGGGAGGCGAGGCAGCAGGTCGCGTGGGTGCCTCTTACCTGCGTGGCGGCGGCGGAGAAGAGGGAGAAGAGGAAGAAAGAAACCCTAGGGCTCGACTAGAGGTTTTATAGGAGGGAGGCGCGGCTCGGCCACGGTGGCCTTGTGCCCTCGCTCCTGAAGTTTTACCGTGAGAGAAAAGGGATCGGGAGGAGGAAGAAAAACAGGGGAAGGAGAGACTGCAGGTGGGGCCTGGACGGGTGTCCAGTGTGGATTCACCACGGGAGAGTGAAAGGAGGCTGTGGAAGGAGAGTTGGGCCGGGCTGCTGCTGCGCTAGGCTGCTCCTGCTGCTGTTGTTTTTCTATCTCTACGAAATAGAATGAAAGAGCAAAAGCATAGAGGCATAGGAGAGTGGTGAGTAAGAGATGAATATACCCATGGGCTCCAGAATTTATATAGTATTTGAGTAAATTGAGTTGGACATTTTTAGAGGTTGAAAAATAATTCAAGTTTGAATTAAATTCAAACTTGAGGCATTTTTGAACCCAACCAAATCAAGTCCAATTGAGGTAAAATTTGGCAGATAGGTATAAGGCATGGAGTATGATCATCAGGAAATAAATGAACATTAATGGAGGCACAAACAATGTCACTTGGCATGAAAGCCAAGATTTGAAAGAAAGGAAGAAGTGAGAAGGTTTGCATGTGGAGAAAGGTCTTGATGAAAAGATGAAGATGCAAACACCCGTACGAGGAGGGGAAAAAGGAGGGCGCACAAACAACACATCAATATGAAGAATGCAAACCCACAAGATAATCATGATGAAAAAAAATGAGAAAAGATATATCATATATCATATAACAGGCAAGATGACCATAGCAACAACATGGTTGGCACAAAGCAATATAACAAAAGATGAAGATGACGCAACAAGCAAAAATATGACAATGACACTCATCAGGATCATGGCAACCAACATATGAAACACACGACGATAACGAAAATAAATGGATGGCAACTAGAGTATCGGTCTTGGGGCGTCACAAGTGGGACTAATGCCCTTAAGATCATCAAGAGTATATCCAATAGCAGCATGGTGCTTCTTCAGAGTTTTCAATAATTTCTCTTCCTCCTTCTCTGAAAGGTTAGCACTAATAATAACATGATATATTTTCTTTTCATCAAGATAAGCATATTTAAGAGTATCAGGCAATGGTTTAAGCTCGAACACAGGATCACCCTTGGGTGGAGGAGGATCCCCTAGGATTTCAACAGGCAAGTTGTGTTTCAAAATAGGTCCCTATTTAAAGAATACTTCATCTATTTCCCTTCTTTCATTCATGAACATATCATTTTCATGGTCTAGCAAATATTGTTCTAAAGGATCAGTAGGAGGCACGACAATAGAAGCAAGACCAATAATTTCATCTTTACTAGGCAATTCTCTATCATGGGGTTCTCTACGAAATTTAGCAAAATTAAACTCATGAGACATATCCCCTAAACCAACAGAAACAATATCCTTATTGTAGTGTATCTTAGCATTGACAGTATTCAAGAAGGGTCTACCAAATATAATGGGACAAAAGCTATCTTGTGGGGAACCAAGAACAAGGAAATTAGCAGGATATTTAACCTTCCCACACAAGACTTCAACATCTCTAACAATCCCAACTGGTGAAATAATATCTCTATTCGCAAGCTTAATGGTAACATCGATATCTTCTATCTCAGCTGATGCAATATCATGCATAATTTCTTTGTATAAGGAAATAGGTATTGCACTAGCACTAGAACCCATATCACATAAGCCATGATAACAATGATCTCCTATTTTAACAGAAATAACAGGCATGCCCACAACAGGTCTGTGTTTATTTTTAGCATCAGGTCTAGCAATTCTAGCAGCTTGATACGTCTCCGTCGTATCTACTTTTCCAAACACTTTTCCCTTGTTTTGGACTCTAACTGGCATGATTTGAATGGAACTAACCCCGACTGACGCTGTTTTCAGCAAAATTACCATGGTGTTATTTATGTGCAGAAACAAACGAATGACCTGAAATTTCATGAAGCAACTTTTTGGAAAATATAAAAAATACCTGCAAAAGATGAAGGCCAGGGGGCCCACCACCTATCCATGAGGGTGGGGGCGCGCTTGCCCCCCTAGGGCGCGCCCCCTACCTCGTGGGCCCCCTGGAGCTCCTCCGACTCCAACTCCAACTCTATATATTGTGTTTTGGGGAGAAAAAAATCAGAGAGAAAAATTCATTGCGTTTTACGATACGGAGCCGCCGCCAAGCCCTAAAACCTCTCGGGAGGGCTGATCTAGAGTGCGTTAGGGGCTCCGGAGAGGGGAATCCGCCGCCATCATCATCATCATCATCAACCATCCCCCATCACCAATTTCATGATGCTCACCGCTGTGCGTGAGTAATTCCATCGTAGGCTTGCTGGACGGTGATGGGTTGGATGGGATCTATCATGTAATCGAGTTAGTTTTGTTAGGGTTTGATCCCTAGTGTCCACTATGTTCTGAGACTGATGTTGCTATGACTTTGCTATGCTTAATGCTTGTCACTAGGGCCCGAGTGGCATGATTTCAGATCTGAACCTATTATGTTTTCATCAATATATGAGAGTTCTTGATCCTATCTTGCAAGTCTATTGTCACCTATTATGTGTTATGATCCGTTAACCCCGAAGTGACAATAATCGGGATACTTACCGGTGATGACCGTAGTTTGAGGAGTTGATGTATTCACTATGTGCTAATGCTTTGTTCCGGTTCTCTATTAAAAGGAGGCCTTAATATCCCTTAGTTTCCAATAGGACCCCGTTGCACGGGAGGGTAGGACAAAAGATGTCATGCAAGTTCTTTTCCATAAGCACGTATGACTATATACGGAATACATGCCTACATTACATTGATGAATTGGAGCTAGTTCTGTGTCACCCTATGTTATGACTGTTACATGATGAACCGCATCCGGCATAATTATCCATCACTGATCCCGTGCCTACGAGTTTTCCATATACTGGTTTATGCTTATTTACTTTCCCGCTATTACTGTTACAATCACTACAAAATACCAAAAATATTTACTTTTGCTTGCATTACTCTTTTGTTACCGTTACCACCACTATCATATTATTGTGCTACTAAACACTTTGCTACAGATACTAAGTTTCCAGGTGTGGTTGAATTAACAACTCAGCTGCTAATACTTGAGAATATTCTTTGGCTCCCCTTGTGTCGAATCAATAAATTTGGGTTGAATACTCTACCCTCGAAAGCTTTTGCGATCCCCTATACTTGTGGGTCATCAAGACTAATTTCTGGCGCCGTTGCCGGGGAGCATAGCTCTATTCTTTGAGCCACTTGGGATTTATATCTTCTTATCATTATGAAGAACTTGAGAGATCCAAAAACCAAGATCTATCCATCAACTACGAGGGGAGGTAAGGAACTACCATCTAGCTCTGCACTTGATTCACCTTCTGTTATGAGTAAGCTTGCGACACCTACACCCGCTTCTGCTATTTGTTCTGATATGTCGCATGTTATTGATGATGCCACTTCTGCTATGCATGATACTTATGATGAAACTGCTTCTATGTCTGATACTACTGTGCCCCTTGGTTAATTTCTTGATGAACAAATTGCTAGGGCTAGAGAAAAAGAAATTATTGAATCTGAATACGATGATGATAGTGATGATGAAAATATGCCTGTTATCCCTAAGGGTTATCTTTTTGATATGGAATCTTTTGCCGCTATTTTAGCTTGCAAAGATAGATATGAGCTTAAGAGGTTATTAATTAAATGGAACAAAGAATCACTTAGAGATAAAATGAAACCCGACCCTGCTTTTGCTACTTCACCTATTTGTGTTCCCGATAAGGATTATGAATTCTCTGTTGATCTTGATATAATTACTTTGGTTGAATCTGATCCATTTTATGGCTATGAATCTGAAACTGTTGTGGCACATCTTACTAAGTTAAATGATATAGCTGCCCTGTTCACTAATGATGAGGGATCACGTTACCTCTATATACTCAAAATATTTTTGTTCTCATTAAAGGGTGATGCTAAGATATGGTTTAATTCTCTTGATCCTGGCTGTGTGCGTAGTCCCCAGGATATGATTTATTACTTCTCTGCTAAATATTTCCCTGCTCATAAGAAACAAGCTGTTTTGAGGGAAATATACAACTTTGTGCAAATTAAAGAAGAGAGTCTCCCACAAGCTTGGGGGAGGCTTCTCAAGTTACTTAATGCTTTGCCTGATCATCCTCTTAAGAAACCCGAAATACTTGATATCTTTTAAAATGGATTAACCAATGCTTCCAGAGATTACCTGGATAGTTGTGCTGGTTCTCTTTTCAGGGAAAGAACACCAGATGAAGCTGAAATTCTATTGAATAATATGTTGACAAATAAAAATAATTGGGCACCTCCTGAGCCAGCTCCTGAGCCTATTCCTAAACCAATTCCGATGAAGAGAGGTGTTCTATTTCTCAGTCCCGAAGATATGCAAGAGGCCAAGAAATCTATGAAAGAGAAAGGCATTAAAGTTGAAGACGTTAAGAATTTACCTCCTATTGAAGAAATACATGGTCTTCATATACCGCCTGTTGAAGAAACATATGATCTCAATTCTTTATTTATTGAAGAACCTCCTGACCCCGATATCCCGACACAGGTAGTAAAGGTAAATTCTCTCTATAGATATGATAAAGCTGAAGTTCCTCCTACTAAAATTGCTAGTCAGTGCTTGGATGAGTTTGATAACTTTATGTTTAAGCAAGACGACTTCAATGCTTATTTTGGTAGACAATTAAAAGAAAAATGCTTATATGATTAGATGCTTGGGTGATTATATGGCTAATATTAAAGGTGAACTTAAACTTGTTAGCAAACATGCTTCTATGGTTACCACGCAAGTAGAACAAGTGCTTAAAGCTCAAAAAGAAGTGCTTGATGAAATGAATAGTAAGAAAAATGATTATGCTGTTAGAGTGGCTACTAGAACTGGTAGAATGACTCAGGAACCTTTGTATCCTGAAGGCCACCCTAAGAGAATCGAGCAAAATTCTCAGATAAATAATATTGATGTTCCTAGTTCTTCTAAAAAGAAGAAAAAAGAAAAATGATAGAACTGTGCAAACTTCTAGTGAACCTATTGCTGAACCACCTGATAATCCAAATGATATCTCTATGTATGATGCTGAAACACAATCTGGTAATGAACACGAACCTAATGAAAATATTAATGATGATGTTCATGATGATGCTCAACCTAGTAATGACAATGATGTAGAAATTGAACCTGCTGTTGATCTTGATAACCCACAATCAAAGAATCAACGTTATGATAAGAAAGATTTTGTTGCTAGGAAACATGGTAAAGAAAGAGAGCCTTGGGTTCAGAAACCCATGCATTTTCCTCCAAAACCATCCAAGAAAAAGGATGATGAGGATTTTGAGCGCTTTGCTGAAATGATTAGGCCTATCTTTTTGTGTATGCGATTAACTGATGTGCTCAAAACAAATCCTTATGCTAACTATATGAAGGATATCATTACTAATAAAAGAAAGATACCGGAAGCTGAGATTTCCACCATGCTTGCTAATTATACTTTTAAGGGTGGAATACCAAAGAAACTTGGAGATCTCGGAGTACCTACTATACCTTGCTCCATTAAAAGAAATTATATTAAAACTGCTTTATGTGATCTTGGAGCCGATGTTAGTGTTATGCCTCTCTCTTTATATCATAGACTTGACTTGAATATGCTGACACCTACCGAAATATCTTTGCAAATGGCTGATAAATCAACTGCTATACATGTCGGTATTTGTGAGGATGTGCCTGTTGTGGTTGCAAACATTACTATTTTAACGGACTTTGTTATTCTTGATATTCCCGAGGATGATAGTATGTCTATTATTCTTGGAAGACCTTTTCTTAATACTGCAGGGGCTGTTATTGATTGCAACAAAGGCAATGTCACTTTTCATGTTAATGGTAATGAGCATACGGTACACTTTCCGAGGAAACAACCTCAAGTTCATAGTACCAACTCCATTGGAAAAATTCCATCGATTATAATTGGAGGTTTTGAATTTCCTCTTCCTACTGTCAAGAAGAAATATGATATACTTATTATAGGGGATGTGCATATCCCCGTTGAGGTAACTTAGTGTTATTCGAAATTTCTCTAGTTCCATGATTATCGGAATGAGTTTGTTAACAAGACTTGATCAACCTTGTTAGTGGATTCTTTTTGATGAGCATGAGATGGATGAAACTAGAAGCACAAACTTCTGTACCCTCTCTATATTTTCTGTTATTTAGTATAAATAAAGTAAAAATAGTATTTTTCTGTCTGTTTGTTGGCTTATCCGTGCAATATAAAAATATCTCGAAAATAAAAGTCCTCAGAATGACATGCCAATTTAATATGATTTTTTTGGGAATATTTGAGGATTTACTGTGCAAAAATCACCGTGGGAGGAGCTGCCACCTGGCCACGAGGGTGGTGGGTGCGCCCCCCTCTAGGGCGCGCCCCCCTGCCTCGTGGGCCCACGGTGGCCCTCCTCCACTTATCCCAGCACCCATCTTCTTCCTCTGTCTCACACAAACCCGAAAAACCAACTCAAGCACGAGTTCCAGCCACTTTTGCTGTGATTTTCGATCTCCTTCTCAAAGCACCTCTCACAAAATTGCTTGGGGAGATTGTTCCTTGGTATGTGACTCCTCCATTGGTCCAATTAGTTTTTGTTCTAGTGCTTTATTCTTTACAAATTTTTGCTGCATAGGTGACCATGTTCTTGAGCTTGCATGTCAAATTTATATGGTTCTAAGTAGTTCTAATGCTTGATATTGGCTCTACGCACTTGTAGGAGTACTTGGTATCAGTTTTATTGAAGTTGGTTCACTTTTGTTTGAAGTTACTAAAAATTTCAGAATTTTTCAGAGAAAAACAATATGCTTAGGAAGATGTTCCAAGGTGGTTCCTCTAAGAAGCAAGGACCCAGGATTGCTATGCGCGATGCTAACGAGGATCCACCAAGAGACGCTCCAGTACGGCCTTGCGAATGGCCGTCGGAAAATTTTATGGACCATGCAGGGATTAAAGAAGAATTCAAAGCATATTTGCGCAATGCCGGTCTTGAGGATTTTAAGGCTAACAAATGCCCCCAGTATAATGATCTCAAAAGTTCATTTGTGAGGAGGTTTGAGTATTCATCTTCGCATAATTCTCCTTCAGTCATACAAAAAGAAGATATGTTATTATGAGAGAGGAGGCAGAAGAGTACGAGAGGAGAGGGGAGGCAGCTCGACTCCACGCTGCAGCTCAGCAGGCGATAACCGCTGCACATCAGTATGATTCCAACTATTCTTCGTCGCAGTACGACCCCAACAACTATTATTATGGATATCAGCCAGGCCAGCCGTGGCCATAGACCAACTTAGGCCAAAAGCCTAAGCTTGGGGGAGTACGTATTTCTCACTGACATTACATTTATGTTCACACACACTCATTGCTAGATTTCGGTGCTCATACTTTTTCACTGTAATATCCATGCTAGTTTATTTTATTTTTCCTGCTTTCTTCTTGTGTGTTTGTTAAACCTTAAGAAAAACAAAAAAAATTAGTAGTAGTTTATTTTTCTGCTATAGTAGTAATAATTAAAAAGAAAACCCAAAAATATTTCCCGTTCTTCTTTTGCTTGTTGGGAGCTTTCCCGTGTAAATAGTTTTATTTCTTTTCCTTTCTTTGGGGGTCAGTAGGAGAAGACCATAATTAAATTGTTGAAGTGGCTCTTATATGCCTTATTATTGTTTTAACCAAGAGCCCATATTGCCTTGTCTTCTCCTGTTAATTGAATGCTCGTAGATTCCAGCTTAGTCCAATGCACGTGCACCCTTATTATTATTCACACCGTTCGGTCGTGCAAGTGAAAGGCAATTACGATGATATATGATGGGCTGACTGAGATGAGAAAAGCTGGTATGAACTCGACCTCTCTTGTTTTTGTAAATATGATGAGTCCCTCATTCTTGATTCAGCTTATTATGAATAAACATGTTTGCAATGACAATTAGAGATCGCAGTTGCTTGTGCCATGCTTGATTAGCTATGAGTTATAATGATTTACCTTGTGTGCCAACATGCTATTGAGATGGTTATGATGTGGTATGATGGGGTGGTATCCTCCTTTGAATGATTTAAGTGACTTGACATGGCACATGTTCATGCATGTAGTTGAAACAAATCAACATAGCCTTCACGATATTTATGTTCGTGGTGGATTATCTCCTACTCATGCTTGCATCCAATGTTTATTAATTTTAATGCATGTACATGGCTGTTGTCGCTCTCTAGTTGGTCGCTTCCCAGTCCTTTGCTAGCCTTCACCTGTACTAAGAGGGAATACTGCTTGTGCATACAATCCCTTAAACCCCAAAGTTATTCTAGATAAGTCCACTATACCTTCCTATATGCGGTATCTACCTGCCGTTCCAAGTAAATTTATATGTGCCAAACTCTAAACCTTCAAATAAACATTTTGTTTTGTATGCTCGAATATCTCATGTATCAACCAAGGCTATCCTTATCTTCCGTGTTAGGCGGGTTATTCTCAAGAGGAGTGGACTCAGCTCCTCACTCACGAGAAAATGGCTGGTCACCGGGATTCCCAGTCCCATGCTTTATGCAAACTAAATCAAAATTAATTGCAAACAAAACTCCCCCTGGGACCTGATGTATGTTGGAGGCACTCGTTGTTTCGAGCAAGCCATGGATTGATGTTTGTTGGTGGAGGGGGAGTATAAACTTTACCATTCTATTTGGGAACCGTCTATAATGTGTTTAGCATGGAAGATATCGCCATCTCTTAGTTGCTACGTTGACAATGAAAGTATACCGCTCAAAATGCAAATTATCTCTATTTCAAAACCGAGCTCTGGCACCTCTACAAATCCCTGCTTCCCTCTACGAAGGGCCTATCCATTTACTTTTATGTTGAGTCATCACCCTCTTATTAAAAAGCACTAGCTGGAGAGCATAGCTGTCATTTGAATTCATCACTATTAATTTATGTTGGGTGTGACTATGATTGGATCTCTTTTACACGAATTACAATGTCTAGTCAGTCCTTGATCTTTAAAGGTGCTCTGCATTTATGTTTTGTGGTCTCAGAAAGGGCTAGCGAGATACCATCTTGTTATATCATATTATGATTGTTTTGAGAAAGTGTTGTCATCTGAGATTTATTATTATGACTTGCTAGTTGATTATGCTATTGATATGAGTAATTATGAGACCTGAGAATTATTGCAAATGTGGTTAGTTATGATCTATGCTGAAAACTTGAATGCTGGCTTGACATAGTTACAACAACAAGAGCAAACAGAGTTTGTAAAAGTTTTTCTTTCTTTCTTTCAGTTTGTCAACTGAATTGCTTGAGGACAAGCAAGGGTTTGAGCTTGGGGGGGGGGGGTTGATACGTCTCCGTCGTATCTACTTTTCCAAACACTTTTGCCCTTGTTTTGGACTCTAACTTGTATGATTTGAATGGAACTAACCCGGACTGACGCTGTTTTCAGCAGAATTGCCATGATGTTGTTTTATGTGCAGAAAACAAATATTCTCGGAATGACCTGAAACTCCATGGAACACCTTAAAATAAATAATAAAAAATCCTCGCCAAAGATGAAGACCAGGGGGCCCACACCCTTCTCACGAGGGTGGGGGGCGCGCCCCCTACCTCGTGGGTCCCTTGGATGCCCTCCGACGCCAACTCCAACTCTATATACTTGCTTTCGGAGAGAAAAAATCAGGGAGAAGAAATCATTGCGTTTTACGATACGGAGCCGCCGCCAAGTCCTAAAACCTCTCGGGAGGGATGATCTGGAGTCCGTTCGGGGCTCCGGAGAGGGGGATTCGTCGCCGTCGTCATCATCAACCATCCTCCATCACCAATTTCATGATGCTCACCGCCGTGTGTGAGTAATTCCATCATAGGCTTGCTGGACGGTGATGGGTTGGATGAGATTTATCATGTAATCGAGTTAGTTTTGTTAGGGTTTGATCCCTAGTATCCATTATGTTCTGAGATTGATGTTGCTATGACTTTGCTATGCTTAATGCTTGTCACTAGGGCCCGAGTGCCATGATTTCAGATCTCAACCTATTATGTTTTCATGAATATATGTGAGTTCTTGATCCTATCTTGCAAGTCTATTGTCACCTATTATGTGTTATGATCCGTTAACCCCGAAGTGACAATAATCGGGATACTTACCGGTGATGACCGTAGTTTGAGGAGTTGATGTATTCACTATGTGCTAATGCTTTGTTCCGGTTCTCTATTAAAAGGAGGCCTTAATATCCCTTAGTTTCCAATAGGACCCCGTTGCACGGGAGGGTAGGACAAAAGATGTCATGCAAGTTCTTTTCCATAAGCACGTATGACTATATACGGAATACATGCCTACATTACATTGATGAATTGGAGCTAGTTCTGTGTCACCCTATGTTATGACTGTTACATGATGAACCGCATCCGGCATAATTATCCATCACTGATCCCGTGCCTACGAGTTTTCCATATACTGGTTTATGCTTATTTACTTTCCCGCTGTTACTGTTACAATCACTACAAAATACCAAAAATATTTACTTTTGCTTGCATTACTCTTTTGTTACCGTTACCACCACTATCTTATTATTGTGCTAGTAAACACTTTGCTGCAGGTACTAAGTTTCCAGGTGTGGTTGAATTGACAACTCAGCTGCTAATACTGGAGAATATTCTTTGGCTCCCCTTGTGTCGAATCAATAAATTTGGGTTGAATACTCTACCCTCGAAAGCTGTTGCAATCCCCTATACTTGTGGGTCATCAAAGCATCACACGTGAGTGTCCTAGGATAACCACCGCCTGCATGCATGTGGCCCAAAGAGGTGTTGTGTGATGTTTGAATAGACAATTTCACAACTTTTATGTGGCACGTGCCTCGGAAAACGAAAAGTCCCGACATTGAGTGAGGTGTACTTGTTCACGGATGCGTACATATATTATATATGCTAGTCCCTTCCCACCTCTTCGACGCATACTATATACTCCGACCATAACAGAAACAAAAAAGATTCTACCTTGCTGGTCAAATTAACCTCTCTGCCGACTGTTCGTCAAAGTGACGGACGACGACCTCGCGGGCCCATAGAAAGTGTCACATGCGAGTATTGAGTGTCGTGTAGAACAACCATCGACTGCATGTGGCCAAAACATGTATGTATGAAAGGGTCGTGTAATGTTTTAAATAAAAAATTCATGACTCTGATGTGGCACCTGCCCCACAAAAAGGCCAACCCACACGGTGGCTCAGGACTCGTAGTGTACTGCATGCCACCCGCCACCCCCAGATGCGAGTGCGCGCGCGCGCACACACACACACCGCGAATCCACCGCAACTACGATGCATGTTAAATTATCTCGCGGTGAACATATGTTACCAAAGGAGGGACCTTTTAATTTTGAAAAAAATCAGAGATCATTAAGACGTTTTAGTACATTGATTGATTTTCTAGGGGTATAATGTGCAAAAATCAAATTTGAGATACATGCACACGTGCAGTGCACCTAAATGGATTGCAAAAACATATGTGTCTCACTAGGTGCATGTTTACTCCCCATGCAAGAAATTTCAAACATTGAGAATCTTGATTTTTAAATTCTAGTACATCCAAAACTTATTTGAAATCCATGAAACTTATCGTGTTGTCATATGGACACCAATACAAAGTGACATTGTAATTTTTGGGTCAAATTTGAGACCAATTTTGATGTAATCTTTATCTTCTTACAAACGACAGATTATTAATAATTGGGAACCAATATCCCAAACAGATTATTTATTCGAACCATGAGTGTTAGACCAACAATGGATATGTGCCAAGCTTCGGTTAAGCAATAAAGTGTCATCATTAATCATCCAAATAGAAAAACAATATACATGCCGCCACGCGACCCTGTGCCGTGCGAGCAGGCATGAGTTGACGGGATGCATGTGAGCAGTCCGCCGCGCACGCAGACCGGGAGGTGTGTGTGCAGGTGTGTGAATTGACATGAGGCGTGCTCGCTTCTCTATATCATCGGGAGGCGTGCGAGTAGCTATGTGAAACGACGGTAGGCATGTTAGCAGTCCGGTGCGCAGGCTCACTAGGAGGCGAGCCAGCGGTCTGACCGCTGCCCGCCTCTCTCCCACTACTCCATATTAATGGCGTGCCCGAGAGGACGCACCCCCCATCCTCTCGACACACACACACACAATCCCCTCTCTCCACTTGCATCCTCGACGCCACTCTCAGTACTCAAAGTTGTCAGTGTATGAGGATGCCGCCGAAGCGCCCCATCGGAGGAAGTGGCGACTGTTGGGGAACGCGGTATTTCAAAAAATTTACCTACGACCACACAAGATCTATCTAGGAGAGGCATAGCAACGAGAGGGGATAGTGTGTCTACGTACCCTAATAGACCGAAAGCAGAAGCGTTTAGTAACACGGTTAATGTAGTCGGACGTCTTCAAGATCCAACTGATCAAGTACCGAACGCACGACACCTCCACGATCTGCATACATTCAGCTCAGTGACGTCCCTCGAACTCTTGATCTAGTTGAGGCAGAGGGAGAGTTTTGTCTGCACGACGGTGTGGTGACGGTGATGATGAAGTTACCGGTGTAGGGCTTCGCCTAAGCACTACGACGATATGACCGAGGTGTGAAACTATGGAGGGGGCATTGCACATGGTTAAAAGATCAACTTGTGTCTATGGGGTGCCCCCTCCCACATATATAAATGGGAGAGGAAGGAGGAGGCCGGCCAAGGGTGGCGCT
This sequence comes from Triticum urartu, assembly GCF_003073215.2. Lineage (NCBI taxonomy): Eukaryota > Viridiplantae > Streptophyta > Magnoliopsida > Poales > Poaceae > Triticum > Triticum urartu. Next base: position 319,532,769 of record NC_053024.1, on the reverse strand, counting down.
CCCAAGGGGGGGGAGTCCTACTCCAAGTAGGATTCGCCCCCCGTTTCCTACTTCCACAAGGAGAAGGGGGGAAGGAGTAGGAGAAGAGAAGGAAAGGGGGGTCGGCCCCCTTAGCCCTAGTCCAATTCGGTTTGGGCTAGGGGGGTGCGCACCACTCCTTGGCCTGCCTACTCTCTTCCACCATTAAGCCCATGAGGCCCAATATCTTCCAGGGGGGGGGGGTCCGGTAACCCCCGGTACTCTGAAACACATCCGAAACGACCCGAACTATTCCGGTGTCCAAATGTGACCTTCCAATATATGAATCTTTATGTCTCGACCATTTCGAGACTCCTCGTCACGTCCCTGATCTCATTCGGGACTCCGAACAACCTACGGTCATTACATCACATAAACTCATAATACAAATCGTCATCGAACGTTAAGCGTGCGGACCCTACGGGTTCGAGAACTATGTAGACATGACCGAGATACACCTCCGGTCAATAACCAATAGTGGAACCTGGATGCTCATATTGGTTCCGACATATTCCACGAAGATCTTTATTGGTCAAACCACATAACAACATATGTTGTTTCCTTTGTCATCGGTATGTTACTTGCCCGAGATTCGATCGTCGGTATCATCATACCTAGTTCAATCTCGTTACCGGCAAGTCTCTTTACTCGTTCCATAATGCATCATTCCGCAACTAAATCATTAGTCATATTGCTTGCAAGGCTTATATTGATGTGCATTACCGAGAGGGCCCAGAGATACCTCTCCGACAATCGGAGTGAGAAATCCTAATCTCGATCTATGGCAACTCAACAAACACCATCGGAGACACTTGTAGAGCATCTTTATAATCACCCAGTTACGTTGTGATGTTTGATAGCACACTAAGTGTTCCTCTGGTATGCGGGAGTTGCATAATCACATAGTTATAGGAGCATGTATAAGTCATGAAGAAAGCAATAGCAATAAACTAAATGATCATAGTGCTAAGCTAACAGATGGGTCTTGTCCATCACATCATTCTCTAATGATGTGATCCCGTTCATCAAATGACAACACATGTATATGGCTAGGAAACTTAACCACCTTTGATTAACGAGCTAGTCTAGTAGAGGCTTACTAGGGACACTCTGTTTGTCTATGTATTCACACATGTAGTAAGTTTCTGGTTAATACAATTCTAGCATGAATAATAAACATTTATCATGATATAAGGAAATATAAATAAAAACTTTATTATTGCCTCTAGGGCATATTTCCTTCAGTCTCCCACTTGCACTAGAGTCAATAATCTAGATTACATAGTAATGATTCTAACACCCATGGAGTCTTGGTGCTGATCATGTTTTGCTCATGAGAGAGGTTTAGTCAATGGGTCTGCAACATTCAGATCCGTATGTATCTTGCAAATCTCTATGTCTCCCTCCTTGACTTGATCACACATGGAATTGAAGTGTCTCTTGATGTGCTTTGTCCTCTTGTGAAATCTGGATTCCTTTGCCAAGGCAATTTCACCAGTATTGTCACAAAAGATTTTCATTGGATCTGATGCACTAGGTATTACACCCAGATCGGATATGAACTCCTTTATCCAGACTCCTTCATTTGCTGCTTCCGAAGCAGCTATGTATTCCGCTTCACACGTAGATCCCGCCACGACGCTCTGTTTAGATTTGCACCAACTGACAGCTCGACCATTCAATAAAAATATGTATCCGGTTTGTGACTTAGAGTCATCCAGATCAGTGTAAAAGCTTGCATCGTTGTAACCGTTTACGATGAGCTCTTTGTCACCTCCATAAATGAGAAACATATCCTTAGTCCTTTTCAGGTATTTCAAGATGTTCTTGACCGCTGTCCAGTGATCCACTCCCGGATTACTTTCGTTACTCCCTGCTAAACTAATAGCAAGGCACACATCAGGTTTGGTACACACCATTGCATACATGATAGAACCTATGGCTGAGGCATAGGGAATGACTTTCATTTTCTCTCTATCTTCTACAGTGGTTGGGCATTGAGTCTGATTCAACTTAACACCTTGTAACATAGGCAAGAACCCTTTCTTTGACTGATCCACTTTGAACTTTTTCAAAACTTTGTCAAGGTATGTGCTTTGTGAAAGTCCAATTAAGTGTCTTGATCTATCTCTATAGATCTTGATGCCCAATATATAAGCAGCTTCACCGAGGCCTTTCATTGAAAAATTCTTATTCAAGTATCCTTTTGTGCTATTCAGAAATTCAGTATCATTTCCAATCAATAATATGTCATCCACATATAATATCAGAAATGCTATGGAGCTCCCACTCACTGTCTTGTAAATACAGGCTTCTCCAAAAATCTGTATAAAACCATATGCTTTGATCACACTATCAAAGCGCATATTCCAACTCCGAGGGGCTTGCACCAGTCCATAAATGGATCACTGGAGCTTGCACACTTTGTTAGCACCTTTAGGATCGACAAAACCTTCTGGTTGCATCATATACAACTCTTATTTGAGATATCCATTAAGGAATGCAGTTTTGACATCCATTTGCAAAATTTCATAATCATAAAATGCGGCAATTGCTAACATGATTCAGACAGACTTAAGAATCGCTATGGTTGAGAATGTCTTATCGTAGTCAACTCCTTGAACTTGTCAAAAACCTTTCACAATAAGTCGAGCTTTGTAGACAGTAATATTACCGTCAGCATCAATCTTCTTCCTGAAAATCCATTTATTCTCTATGGCTTGCCGATCAACGGGCAAGTCAACCAAAGTCCACACTTTGTTCTCATACATGGATCCCATCTCAGATTTCATGTCCTCAAGCCATTTTTCGGAATCTGGGCTCAGCATCGCTTCCTCATAGTTCGTAGGTTCGTCATGGTCAAGTAACATGACCTCTAGAACAGGATTACCGTACCACTCTAGTGCGGATCTTACTCTGGTTTACCTGCGAGGTTCGGTAGTAACTTTATCAGAAGCTTCATGATCATCATCATTAGCTTCCTCACTAATTGGTGTAGGAATCACTGGAACTAATTTTTGTGATGAACTACTTTCCAATAAGGGAGAAGGTACATTTACCACATCAAGTTCTACTTTCCTCCCACTCACTTCATTCGAGGGAAACTCCTTCTCTATAAAGGATCCATTATTAGCAATGAATATCTTGCCTTCAGATCTGTGATAGAAGGTGTACCCAACAGTCTCCTTTGGGTATCCTATGAAGACACATTTCTCCGATTTGGGTTCGAGCTTATCGGGTTGAAGCTCTTTCACATAAGCATCGCAGCCCCAAACTTTAAGAAACGACAACTTGGGTTTCTTGACAAACCATAGTTCCTATGGTGTCGTCTCAACGCATTTCGATGGTGCCCTATTTAACGTGAATGCAACCATCTCTAAAGCATAACCCCAAAACGATAGCGGTAAATCAGTAAGAGACATCATAGATCGCACCATATCTAATAAAGTGCGGTTACGACGTTCGGACACACCATTACGCTGTGGTGTTCCACGTGGCGTGAGTTGCGAAACTATTCCACATTATTTCAAATGAAGACCAAACTCATAACTCAAATATTCACCTCCACGATCAGATCGTAGAAACTTAATTTTCTTGTTATGATGATTTTCCACTTCACTCTGAAATTCTTTGAACTTTTCAAATGTTTCAGACTTATGTTTCACCAAGTAGATTTACCCATATATGCTCAAATCATCTGTGAAGGTCAGAAAATAATGATCCCCGCCGCGAGCATCAACACTCATCAGACCGCATACATCAGTATGTATTACTTCCAATAAGTTTGTTGCTCACTCCATTGTTCCAGAGAATGCAGTCTTAGTCATTTTGCCCATGAGGCATGGTTCGCAAGCATCAAGTGATTCATAATCAAGTGATTCCAAACCTATACGGCAGTGCCACAAATAAGTTGCACTATCATTGTTAAACTTATATCTTTTGGCTTCAGTACTATGAATATGTGTGTCACTACTATCAAGATTCAATAAAAATAGACCACTCATCAAGGGTGCATGACCATAAAAGATATTACTCATATAAATAGAACAACCATTATTCTCTAATTTAAATGAATAACTGTCTTGCATCAAACAAGATCTAGATATAATGTTCATGCTTTAATGCTTGCACCAAATAACAATTAGTCAGGTCTAAGACTAATCCCGAAGGTTGATGTAGAGGTAGCGTGCAGACCTTGATCACATCGACTTTGGAACCATTTCCCACGCGCATCGTCGCCTCGTCCTTAGCCAATCTTCGCTTAATCCGTAGCCCCTATTTCGAGTTGCAAATATGAGCAACAGAACCAGTTTCAAATACCCAAGCGCTACTGCGAGCATTAGTAAGGTACACATCAATAACATGTATATCAAATATACCTTTCACTTTGCCATCCTTCTTAAACTCCAAATACTTGGGGCAGTTCCGCTTCTAGTGACCCGCCCCTTTGCAGTAGAAGCACTCAGTCTCAGGTTTAGGTCCAGACTTGGGCTTCTTCACTTGACCAGCAACTTGCTTGCCGTTCTTCTTGAAGTTCCCCTTCTTCCCTTTGCCCTTCTTCTTGAAACTAGTGGTCTTGTTGACCATCAACACTTGATGCTCCTTCTTGATTTCTACCTCCGCAGCCTTTAGCATTGCGAAGAGCTCGGGAATTGTCTTATCCATCCCTTGCATATTATAGTTCATCACAAAGTTTTGTAGCTTGGTGGCTGTGATTGAAGAACTCTGTCAATGGCACTATCATCAGGAAGATTAACTCCCAGTTGAGTCAAGTGGTTGTGGTACCCAGACATTCTGAGTATATGTTCACTGACAGAACTATTCTCCTCCATCTTGTAGCTATAGAACTTATTGGAGACTTCATATCTCTCAATCCGGGCATTTGCTTGAAATATTAACTTCAACTCCTAGAACATCTCATATGATCCATGACGTTCAAAATGTCGTTGAAGTCCCGATTCTAAGCCGTAAAGCATGTCACACTCAACTATCGAGTAGTCATCAGCTTTGCTCTGCCAGACGTTCATAACATCTGGAGTTGCTCCTGTAGCGGGCTTTGCACCTAGTGGTGCTTCCAGGACGTATTTCTTCTATGCAGCAATGAGGATAATCCTCAAGTTATGGACCCAGTCCGTGTAGTTTCTACCATCATCTTTCAACTTAGCTTTCTCTAGGAACGCATTAAAATTCAAAGGAACAGTAGCACACGCCATTTATCTACAACAACATAGACATGCCAAATACTATCAGGTACTAAGTTCATGATAAATTAAAGTTCAATTGATCATATTACTTAACAACTCCCACTTAGATAGACATCCCTCTAGTCATCTAAATGATCACATGATCCATATCAACTAAACCATGTCTGATCATCACGTGAGATGGAGAAGTTTTCAATGGTGAACATCACTATGTTGATCATATCTACTATATGATTCACACTCGATCTTTCGGTCTCAGTGTTCCGAGGCCATATCTACATATGCTAGGCTCGTCAAGTTTAACCTGAGTATACTGCTTGTGCAAAACTGGCTTGCACCCCTTGTATGTGAACGTAGAGCTTATCACACCAGATCATCACCTGGTATCTCGGCACAACGAACTGTAGCAAGGGTGCATACTCAGGGAGAACACTTATACCTCGAAATTTAGTGAGAGATCATCTTATAATGCTACCGCTGTACTAAGCAAAATAAGACGCATAAAGGATAAACATCACATGCAATCAATATAAGTGATATGATATGGCCATCATCATCTTGTGCCTTTGATCTCCATCTCCAAAGCACCATCATGATCACCATCGTCACCGGCTTGACACCTTGATCTCCATCGTAGCATCATTGTCGTATCACCAACTGTTGCTTCTATGACTATCACTACCGCTTAGTGATAAAGTAAAGCAATTACATGGCGATTGCATTTCATACAATAAAGCGACAACCATATGGCTCCTGCCAATTGCTAATAACTTTTACAAAACATGATCATATCATACAACAATTTATATTATCACGTCTTGACCATATCACATCACAACATGCCCTGCAAAAACAAGTTAGATGCCCTGTACTTTGTTGTTGCAAGTTTTACGTGGCTGCTACGAGCTTCTTGTAATAACCGTTCTTACCTATGCATCAAAAACCACAATGATTTTTCGTCAACTGTGCTGTTTTAACCTTCAACAAGGACCGGGTGTAGTCAAACTCGATTCAACTAAAGTTGGAGAAACAGACACCCACTAGCCACCTGTGTGTGAAGCACGGCGGTAGAACCAGTCTCATGAACGCGGTCATGTAATGTCGGTCTGGGCCGCTTCATCCAACAATACCACCGAATCAAAGTATGACATGCTGGTAAGCAGTATGACTATTATCGCCCACAACTCTTTGTGTTTTACTCGTGCATATAACATCTACCCATAGACCTGGCTCGATGCCACTGTTGGGGAACACAGTATTTCAAATTTTTTTACCTACGATCACGCAAGATCTATCTAGGAGATGCATAGAAATGAGAGGGGAGAGTGTGTCTATGTACCCTCGTAGATCGAAAGAGGAAGCGTTTAGTAACACGGTTGATGTAGTCAAACGTCTTCGCGATCCAACCGATCAAGGACCGAACACACGGCACCTCGGCGATCTGCACACGTTCAGCTCGATGACATCCCTCGAACTCTCGATCCAATTGAGGCCAAGGGAGAGTTTCATCAGCACGACGGCATGGTGACGGTGATGATGAAGTTACCGGCGAAGGGTTTCGCCTAAGCACTACGACGATATGACCGAGGTGTGAAACTGTGGAGGGGGGGGGGCACCGCACACGGGTAAAAGATCAACTTGTGTCTATGGGGTGCCCCCTCCCATGTATATAAAGGGGGGAGGGGGAGCAGGCCGGCCAAGGGTGGCGCGCCCAAGGGGGGGTGAGTCCTACTCCAAGTAGGATTCGGCGCCGTTTCCTACTTCCACAAGGAGAATGGGGGAAGGAGTAGGAGAAGAGAAGGAAGGGGGGCCCTTAGCCCTAGTCCAATTCGGTTTGGGAAAGGGGGGCGCACGCCTCCTTGGCCTGCCTCCTCTCTTCCACCATTAGGCCCATGAGGCCCAATAACTTCCTAGGGGGGGTCCGATAACCCCCGATACTCCAAAACGACCCGAACCATTCCGGTGTCCAAATGTAACCTTCCAATATATGAATCCTTATGTCTCAACCATTTCGAGACTCCTCATCACGTCCGTGATCTCATCCGGGACTCTGAACAACCTTCTGTCATCAAATCACATAAACTCATAATAGAAATCGTCATTGAATGTTAAGCGTGCGGACCCTATGGGTTCGAGAACTATGCAGACATGACCGAGACACATCTCCGGTGAATAACCAATAGTGGAACCTGGATGCTCATATTGGTTCGTACATATTCTATGAAGATCTTTATCGGTCAAACCACATAACAACATACGTTGTTTCCTTTGTCATCGGTATGTTACTTGCCCGAGATTCGATCACCTGTATCAACATACCTAGTTCAATCTCTTTACCCGCAAGTCTCTTTACTCGTTCCGTAATGCATCATCCCGCAAGTAACTCATTAATCATATTTCTTGCAAGGCTTATATTGATGTGCATCACCGAGAGGGCCCAAAGATACCTCTCCGACAATCAGAGTGACAAATCCTAATCTCGATCTATGCCAACTCAACAAACACCATTGGAGACACCTGTAGAGCATCTTTATAATCACCCAGTTATGTTGTGATGTTTGATAGCACACTAAGTGTTCCTCCGGTATTCGGGAGTTGCATAATCCCATAGTTATAGGAACATGTATAAGTCATGAAGAAAGCAATATCAATAAACTAAACGATCATAATGCTAAGCTAACGGATTGGTCTTGTCCATCACATCATTCTCTAATGATGTGATCCCGTTCATCACATGAAAACACATGTCTATGGCTAGGAAACTTAACCATCTTTGATTAACAAGCTTCTCTAGTAGAGGCTTACTAGGGACACTCTGTTTGTTTATGTATTCACACATGTACTAAGTTTCGGGTTAATAGAATTCTAGCATGAATAATAAACATTTATCATGATATAAGGAAATATAAATAGAAACTTTATTATTGCCTCTAGGGCATATTTCCTTCAGCAACGTCGGGGCTGCTGAAGTACCGGAGCACGACATGGAGATGGAGACAGAGGTTGTAGTCACCGCTGGCGAGGTACCACTGCACCCTAACGTCGTCGACGGCGTCGAGCTTCCACAACCGGAGGCGGAGGTCCACACCTACCCCGGTGACGACACGGGCAACGACCCTGGCGACGACTCCGACAACCACTCCGGCGATGACTCCGATGACGACGGACAACTGGTTAGTCATCTGTACCCATTTATGTGTCAAATAGATCCTAGGGTTTCTCTAGTTACTCCTGCCTCCCCCTTTTTGGAATAGAAATCCTATGGTTATGTTCTCCCAATCCATGAAACCTGAGTAAGTTTTGTTAGATCCATGTAGTGTATTGATTGTTTGAATGGTACAAGTGATAAGTGTTAGTTGTTTCATCTCTGGAAATGATTTCTTCTAGTAATCCGACTAGGGTTAGTGTTCGTGCTAATAATTCCTAGCCAGGACTTGAAAATTGATTTTGAATGACCTACATATATGTTTGTGCCATTATTTTTTTTCAAGATTGTTCTGTACATAGACGATTGTGCTTAAAACTCAAACCGTAATCTCTGAATATGTATAAAAAATAGGCATAAATTTCTAATCCTACTTCACGGCATGTAGACATTGATTTGATGCCAATTTTGGCAACTGCCAAATGTTCGCTAGAGGTTAGTTTGTAAGCATTAATTTGATGACACATTTTTTACTATTTGTATAGGTGCTGTCTAACGATGTGGACAACGAGGATGAAGATGGCCAGAGGAGGTACAAGAGGCAAATCCTGAGGGAGCATTTTGCGGGAAGGCATAACAGGCGTATTAGGACCTGGGACGGCGGCTATCGATGCCCATTTTTCAACCAAAATCTTCATGATGCGTATGAAAGTGTTTTGGCGCATGCCAGAGGACGAGCCGTTGGCTCCTTCAAGCAGAAGTATTCTCGTAGGGTAGCGCATGCCGCGTACGCTGAGTACCTGGAGAAGCTTCGGGATCGTGCCGACAGATGACATGAGATGTGGGATCGAACTATGTATGCTTGAGTATGCTTAATGACGGTTGAACTATGTACTTATGGTTGAACTATGCTTGTGTACGCTTATTATCTATGTCTGAGTATGTTTAATCTATGTTTACTTATGTCTAAATGTGGGACATGGATGCAATCAGTTCGGTTGATGGAATCTACCCCGTCCTAGTTTATTGGTTCCCTTTGTAATTTGTTAAATTTTGACCAAAGATTTATTTGACAAAATGTTAGTGTAGGTCAGCAGAAATTATATCGTTGGATGCGTATTTGAACATAGTGTTTAATGATATAATATATTTGGTGACATGCGTAAACATTTGTTAGTTAAATATTTGGTCAAAATTTTGTATAAATTACGAAGGGGACCAATAAACCAGGACGGAGGTAGTATGTCAGTCACACACGGTTCCCCAAATTGGAACCTTGTGCAATGTAGCGACCCGACCCGAATGGATCAAGTCTCTGTGCTTAAGTGTCATCCCTGGATCGGTATGCTGACACACACAATACTCGAGGATTTATAATAGAGGTAAATCACATGTAAAAGTAACGCAAATACTATTACCTCAATCCAAATAGCGGAAGTAACAAGGTTGTGGATTCCCATCAACACCAACGGCAAAGTTGAGTGTAGAAATCGTAACCCTAACGTATCACTTACTCGTCGTAAGAAATCCTGCAACATGAAACGTTGCAGCCACAAAGGGTCAGTACATTGAATGTACTGGCAAATTTACTCCATAGAGAATGATGAACAATGTCTATCACTACATGCATATATGGCTGGTGGAGAAACTCTACGGTTAAAAGGTTTTTGCGAAAAGCCAATTTTTCCCTACAGCAAAGGAATAAATTTTATTTAACTATCATGGTGGTTGTTAAACATTGAGAATGGTTGATAGCATTCTCAATCCCAATTAAATATCATCATTAAAACCAAACAATATTCATTTAAAGTAACGTGATGAGATTCACATGATAATCCAGGTTCTAGATACTCAAGATGTCCCTAGCCGGGGACACGGCTAATTATGATTAGTTTATACACTCTGCAGAGGTTTGCGCACTTTTCCCCACAAGAATCGATCGCCTCCGTTTGGTTTCTCGCACTACATGGTGTTTGAGAAGACGGATGACCGAGACATAGTCTTTCAGAAGCGCTAGCACCTTACGATGGATAGACCGTTACACCTACTTTACCCTACATCTGCTAGTCTACCCTGTAAGAGTTCGCACGACTTAATCAACTATGCTAGATCCCATAATAGCTTGTGGCTGCACACGGAAGTTTCTAGTATGAATAATCTCATGATCCCTTTGAGCCTGGGTGTCGGTCCATAAAAAAAAATAGACAATCCTGGTCTACCCAGGTGCCTAGACAGGCAATCCTGGAATAACCAGGTGCCTTAATCCACCCAGATGTGTGTTTAAGTTGCCACCTTAAGTAAGCCATTAATCAACAATCTCACATCTGTCATGAATACTCTCAAAACCCAATCCACGTCTACGAGCATAGCATGGCACTATAAGCATAACGTAATAGTAACTCCCAAGGGTTTGATAATAAACAGGTAATAGGTACTACCTCAACTACTTCCCATCCCACAATTTAATTAGATCCTAATCATGCAATGTTTGAGGATCGATCTAATGCAATAAAACTGGGTAGTAGGAGGTATGATCAAAGTGTGAACTTGCCTACAATGTTGATGAAGATAATTCGCACTCAAAACTGTTGATAACTCTACTCGTCACACTCCGGTCAATCTATCGTAAGCAAGCAATAGTAACCACACATAAGCAATCACTCGAAGATCGGAGAGAACAAAGAAAACAATTCGGAAAACATCAAAACCAAGAAAATAACATTTTGCAACATAAAGCAATTTCTAATAGTACCAAAATTATGTGAATTTGGCCATATCAGAAAGTTTAGTACAAGAGCTTCGATTTGCAAAAAGAATCAACTCAAACGGAGCTACGAAAGTCAAACGGCAAAAGAAAACAGGCTTCGTTTACTATTCTGGATCTAGGGCAATTTTTATAGTGGCAAAAACTTGTTTAAGTTGGTTAAACGGATAGAGAGTTTCGAGACGAAACTCCAGGCGCTTGAATCGCCTGATTCCGATAAACGAGCGAAAAGTTATACTAAAATGAAAATCGGATCAGGAATCGCAATCAGAAAAATCTCGGATTAAATCCGAGAAAAAGAAAAACGACAAACGTTCGCTAGAACGAACGAACGGACAAACGCTCGCTATTTAAATAAATCGAAAAAACCGATCTATTTAAAAAAATGGAACTAAAAAAAATAAAACCGCGACTTAAAAAAAAGCGGCGAAAACGAGGTTGACCTGGGTCCGGCGGCGGCAGCGGTTCCGGCGATGGCGAGCGGTGGCGGCGGCTCGCGGATCGAGGCACGGATCTGGTGGGCCGGGGCGGCTCGGGCGGCGGCTATTTAAAGGCTGCCCCCGGGCGGAGTCCCTCTCGGGTACGGCCCGAAGTCGGTTCGCGTTTTTTTAAAAATTATTTCGCGCAGAAAAGCAAATAAAAGAAATACTAAACGGACTCCAAAAATCTCAAAATAAATTTTCCCGGGCTTCTAAAATCAAGCCGCACAAGGTGAACATTTATTTGGGGCCTAAATGCAATTTTGAAAAACGCACTTTTTTCCTAAATTCAAATAAAATACCGAAAAACTCCGAAATAAAATCTTGTTTGATTTTATTATTAAATCCTCAATATTTCTTTATTTTGGGAAAGTCATTTTATTCCCTCTCTCATATTTTTGTAATAGAAATAATTGATGATAAAATAATTAAAATCAAATGATCCTATTCGCAAAATTTGAGAAAACTCAAATATGAAAATAACGAAATCCCCAACTCTCTCCGCGGGTCATTGAGTTGCGTGGAATTTCTAGGATCAAAACCAAAAGCAAATAAATTATGATATGCAATGATGGTCTAATGTATAACATTCCAAATTGAAAATAAACTCAAAAGAACTTTGAGTTTAATTCTTTGAAACTCCCAACTCATATTTCATATAATTTGAAGAAGTCATTTTATCTTCTCTCATGAAAATCATTGAGCTGCATGAAGTTTATGAATTGAAATGTTTCCAAATGAAATTCAATTATTTTCAAATACCCTTTCATTTAATTTAAATGGAAGAAATCATATCATCTTCGCTCAAGGGTTTTGTATTTGAAAAGAATTTGAATTCATGGAGATCAGAAAGCAAAATGAAAGTTTGGGAAAGTCCTTTTATTCCCTGTCATTTAACTTTAAAAAAGGTTTCGAATTTCACTCAATTTCACACAATCAATCAAACAATCAATCAATTCTATCTATTTATTATAACACTCCAAAATTTAGAATTTTGGGATGTTACAAACCTACCACCCTTAAAATGAATCTCGTCCTCGAGATTCGGAGAGGATAGAAAGAAATAGGTTAGGTTCGGGGTCTTCGCAAAATCCATGGATCGTCTTCGGGGTCTCGGGTGCTACCACCCTTAGAAACATTGTTACGGTCCCATCAATACTCATATACTCCGTCCTTATTCTTGACAGGGCCGGTCTTCTCAGATCTTTAGTATAGTTCCTTCTCTAGGCTCTTCAGGTAGTGGCATAACCTTTTCCTCAATTCTTCTGTCTTTTCCTCTTGGTAAGGTTATTCCGAGATTGGGTCTTCTTAGCTGACGGGTCTGGCGCCAAAACTAAACAACTATCGATATCTCATGGTGGTCAACCATTTATGGTTTCTCCTGCAGGAAATGGGTCTGGTTGATCCTCACCGTATAACCTACGGTAGGCAAAAGCTGCCTTGTACAAGGGATTTTTTAATACCATTCTAAGGTTTAAACAGGGTTTTGATTGTCATCTCTTTACTATAGGTAGGCCACTCAGATTTACCATCCCACATAGCAAGGCGAATAATAAGAGTAAGTCTGTCACACCCTAGCTAGTTCAAGCATTAGAATGTGCATCATGTTTAAATTCTTCTTAAATTTGAATTGGGGAAGACAGAGCCCCCAACACCCCCAGGAAACAACTAGGGTTTACTAAAATTATTTTCAATGAACCTGAAATGCCCTTCTAAAAAGTTCACCCTCTTTGTCTTAGGTTAGAACCTCTGGAAAAATTGGTGCACAATTTTCTAGGTCAACAGAAGGTCATTGAATTAAATCATAAGTATTTGAATTTGGGCATTTAAATGCTATAAAATAATTTAAATGCTCAAATAATTCTGGGAATAAATGTTTCCTGTTGGAAATAATCTAAACAGAGGCCACATTTATTTTCAGGATTTTTGGAAACGTTTTAGTATTTTTAATAAAGCTAAACAGTTGCAGTTAAATAGAAAACAGAAACAAAATAAAAAAAAGAGAGAAGGAAGCCCACCTGGGCCTTACCTGTGCTGGCCCAGCCACCTGGCTCGGCCCAACTGACTGGCCTCGCCAGTCGTCGTCGTCCTCGCGCCAGAAGGCAGGGGCGCGTGCCCGCCGCGCGCCGGCCACGCGCCGGCCACCTCCTGCTTCTGCCGACGCCCGGGAGATGCCCTGGGATGCCACGCGACCCCCACGTCTCCCTCTCATCCTCCCTCACTCTCCCCCTCGTCTCCCTCATCCTCTCCCGCGATGGCCGAGCGCGGACCTCGCCGCCGATCGCCGTAGTCGCCGCCAGAGACATCCCCTCGCCCCTCCGACGAGCCCATTAGCTCCACCTCGACTCCCTCGCCCTCCCCACCGAGCCACGCATCACCGGAAGCCCTGCATCGCCGCCATCGGATCGTCTTCAACCTCGGTACCCGCCGGACGCTGTTCATTGATTCGCCTCACTCCGATCGCCCCCGAGCCCACTGAGCTGCTCATCGACCTCCCTGTGAGCTCCGCCACCTTTCCCCTCTTCTTTCCCACGCGTTTGCATCCTCTAGGCCATAGTTCCACCATGGCCGAAGCTCGTCTCCGCTTGAGCTCGTCGCTGGCGTCGCTCCGGTGACCATTTGGTCCTCCCGTGCTATGCAACGTGCGTGCCGCATCGCGTAGTGCCTCGCTAGCGCTTCAGTTTCCGTGTTTGCACGCCGCAGCCCACTCCCCGCACATGGCCGAACTCCGGCCGCCGCCTTGGAGCTCGCCGTCGTCGTCTCCGGCCACCGTAGGCCCGGCTTCCACCACCACTAGATGTGCGACTGCAAGAGCTCTCCAACGAGCCCAAGAACAGCCTCGCCCATGCCCTGTGGGCGTTTTCTGAGCTGCGCCACTGTCTCGGGCCTCGCCGGCGGCGAGTCGCCGGCGAGTTTGACCCAGTTTGACTCCTGGGTGGGCCCAGGTAGACCCCCCTGAGTCTATGACAGGTGGGGCCGGTCTGCTAACTAATTTAGGATTAGTTTTAATTAATCTTAATTAAATCAGTCACTGACATGTGGGCCCAGGCCCCACTAACAGCTAATTAGTGTTAATCTAATCCTGTTAATTAACTGAGAGGCTGGCAGAAGGGGCCCACCAGTCAGGTTTGACCTGGGCTGGCGCCTTTGACCTGCTGAGGTCAGCATGACGCAATGCTGACGCAGTAATGCATTTCTGGATTTATTTTAATTCAGGAAATTCCAGAAAATGTTTAAAATTTCTAAAAATCATAGAAATTCAACCGTAACTCCAAATGAAATAATTTATATATGAAAAATTATCAGAAAAATTCAATCTATCCATCTGTAATGGTTTCATGCATGACAAAGCAAGATTTACTTGCTGTTTAAGAAGAATAAGGAAATGCACTATTAAGGCCATGTTTAATGAGCAAATATTTGAATCTTTGATCCAAATGAGTTCATTCCTTTCTGTTATAGCTTGCATTAGGCTAAGACACATTCATATTGCCATGTCATAGCATGCATCATATTGTTGCATATCGTCATGTGTTGATTGTGTTTCGATGTGTTCTTCGTGGTAAGTTCTGCCTCTGAGGATATTCACGAGTATCCAACTGAAGGGCAGTATTCCACTACCACTCCATCAGGCAAGCAACCATTGATCATTCCGATACAAACCCATGTTCTCGCTTCTGCTCTTGTTTACTGCATTAAGACAACGCGATTCAAACTGCTGTGTGCTACGGTAGCTGAACCCTTATCCTCTGCACGACCTGTCATTGCCACAGTAACTAGATGAAACCCACTAGCATGTGTAGGAGTTGATTGAGCCATGTATGTGACTCCTACCTTGCTATGCCTGCTATGCTTAGAGTTGTGTCAGGTCTGGTTCATCTGGGTGATGGGCCAGAGTGAAATGCTTATGCCGGTAATGTGAGGGATGTGTTGAACATGTTTTGGTAAAGGTATTCGATGAGAGGCCATGTAGGAGACATGGTGGGTTGTTTCATTGAGGCCGTCCCTAAGAACTGAGATCTGTATGTGTGATTTAAGATTCAGCTACTACCATGCATTGGGATCCTTAATTGACCCTCTCGGCTTCTTATCACCCTAGTACTCTGTCCAGGAGTTGCAATAGTTTCTGGTGTTTGTAGGTTATGTGTTGGCGGCCGTGCGTAGCGCTGACCCTAGGGGTGGGCTATGTTGCGGTAGATACACCGTGGCCGGGTTGCCGGCACCCGTTTGGCGTCTCGGGACCCTGTTCACATCGTTCGGGGCCGTATGTGGAAACCTCGGCCGGACTCCCTGCGGATGGAACCTGGATAGGCGATAAACCTGGACTAGAGACTTAAGTGTTTAGGTAGGCCGTGGCCGACACCCTCGCTGGGCTTCCGCTTGAAGGTTGCCGAGTACATGTCGTGTAAACGGCGGTAAGTGGTGAAAGCGTGTATGACGAAGTACACCCCTGCAGGGTATAAAACTATTCGAATAGCCGCGTCCGCGGTAAAGGACTACTTGGTTGCCTATACAGTTCATAGACAAGTTAATGGATACTACTAAAAGACTCAAGATAAGTGTGAGTACCGAGGATGGCCCTCTCGTAGGATGACGAGGGAGGATCCCCGGTGGAGTATTGTGTTGGTGAGTAGTGGACTCGTGTGCGAAAACTATTTTACTGGAAGTTCCGTAGGATAGCTTAGCCAAGAGTCAAAGCTGGCTTGCTGCATTAACCCCACCACCTTCTTGAGAATAAGCATGTATAGTAGGTTCTGATGTAAGACTTGCTGAGTACCTTGTACTCATGTTTGCTTAATTACTGTTTTCAGACGACAACACCGCCCCCTCCGATGGGTTCTACGTAGACCTTGACGTCGACGAGTGACTAGCCACCCAGGTGGTGATCCTGGCCATGGAGGGCCCTATGTAGATAGACAGGCTTCGAGAAGCCTTCTTTCTTTCTAGAGTCTGTACTCAGACTAGTTGCTTCCGCATGTGCTTGTATGTGTATGACTTGAGTGTCGGGTCATGTGACCCCTATCTGTATGAACTTGTTATGTATGGCTCTCTGGAGCCTTTAAATAAAGTACTTGAGTTGTAGAGTTTTGTTGTGATGCCATGTTGTATGTACTCATATCGGGGCATATTGTGTGTATGATTGAAATGCTTGGTATGAGTGGGATCCGACAATCTAGTTGTTTATCCTTGACAGCCTTTCATATGGGGAAATGTAGTCTAGTGTTCCTCGAGCCATAGTAGTCCGCTACAGCCCGGTTCATCGGAGTCCTGCTAGCCCAGCACTACTGCTCAGGACGCTTGACTGGCCGGCATGTGATTCACTTCGTTCCTATGTCTGTCCCCTCGGGGAAATGTCACGCGGTGACTTCCGGAGTCCTGCCTAGCCTGCTACAGCCCGGGTTCCCCGGAGTCCTGTTAGCCCAGTGCTACAGCCCGGATTCACTCGTTGATGACCGACATGCTTGATGTTATTCATGTATGCCTGTCTCCATAGGTCTGTGCCGCTTTGGGTTCACGACTAGCCATGTTGTCCCGAGTTCTCTGTCATATGGATGCTAGCGACACTATCATATACGTGAGCCAAAAGGCGCAAACGGTCCCGGGCCATGGTAAGGCAACACCCGTGGGATACCGTGCGTGAGGTCGCAAAGTGATATGCGGTGTTACCAGCTAGATCGATGTGGCTTGGAATCGGGGTCCTGACAGCGTTGGTATCAGAGCCGGACTACCTGTAGGTTCGTTGAGCCAAACTGGTCGATGTTGAGTCTAGAATTGCTTTAGTTATATGTAGGGGAATTGATTGTGGAAGGGAACGTAAGGCTCTTTTACTCCTTTACCCTATGCCTCTGATCTGAGTCATTCTCTTCTCATTCAACGTGGGTTAAGGACTAGGCTCTCTTCTTCTATCAGGTTCACGTGTTACTAATCCGTAGTAGCTTATAGGATTGATGCTACAAGCCCTAGTTTAGTTTCTACTATTTTAGTATGTTGCTAATTGGATCAGAATCTTGATATGATGTTGTTGAGTGGTATTGCGAACTGTTGTGGATGTCTCAAATCTTTTTTTGAGCATTTACAGTTGTTATGCTGTCCAATTTTCCCTAGAAATTCTGATGTCTTTGCATTGTGGTTGTGCTTTCAGATGGCCAACCGTGTTCAAAACCAAGTGGTTCGCCTGACCCGGTGCCTCGACGTGCCCGGTCATACTGTTATGTTAGTCCGGGTAATGATCGAGACGGGCTACCGTTGGTATCCCGAATACACCGTCAAAGAGCAGTTCCGCGACTTTAATCAAAGCCAATATCTCTGCACCGTCGGGATATTTCCTTCTTATCCTGGATATACCGAGCCCCTTCACTGTTCCTATGGACTCGGGGTTACTGTTGAGATGGCTGTGCAGGATGCTGCCTATTCCATGATGACCATCATGCGAGTCCGGACTGGCCTGCTTTGGAACACCGACTTCCGTTACATGCCAGCTTCACTTCCGGGAGCGCAAGGGTATCTTCAGGCTATCTATGCTGACTCCACTCAGGAGGACTCATTAACTCGTACCACTGCTGAGATGCTCGAAGATAAGGACCGAGAGAATCGGGCCTTGAGGCTGGAGCTTTTCAATACCCATGCTGATCATTGGGCCACATTGACTCGGTTTGCACCTGCGGTGCAAGCTGGATGTATGGATACAAGGGATCTGTATCCTGTGAGATCAGCTCTACCAGACATGGTGGATTGGCGTGATGTGGGAGGCATCACCCCACCCCGTGGTCCCCGCAGGCCATCGTTTGTTGGTCCAAGACCTCATCCTAGCCCCTATGGTCCACAGGCTCCTCAGGTCCGTCTGTTCCTGGATGGTCACGTTGAACTTTCAGGCTATGGAGGTGACTTCTATGAGGACTACTACGGAGCTGTCTGAGTTAGTAGTAGTACCACTAGTATTGTAGTAGTTGTATCTCCACTGTCCTGTGTGACTTGTGGAATATGACTTTGCGTGTAATCGATTCCGGAGGTGTAGACAAATAATGTATAGGAGCTTGGAATGCCTCCGATGAGATGTAACGTCTTTCATCATAGTTGTACTGTAGCCTGGGCTTGTACTAAACTATGCATGATGTGTATGACCGTTGGTATATATATGGCAGTTTTATATTACCATGACATACGGATGAACATCTCTGCATTCCGTGTTATCCATTACATTCTACACTCCCTTGCTAAGTTTGAGCCATCTTTGTCTAAACCGTTGTCTGGTTTTCTCCTAGGATGGTTAACACCCGCAGCAACCCTGCTGCCCCGGAGCAGGGGGAAGCCAGTGCAGCTAGAGGTGAAAATCTGCCTCACCCGCCTTCTCTGGCCGAAGTAATGCTGGAGGCGGAAAGAAACAAGCATGAGACTAACCGCCTGGTAGAGCGGATTGAGCAGAACACTGCACGCCAGCCACAATGACTTGGTGTCAATCAATGACTTTATCAAGCTGTACCCACCAAAGTTCAACCATTCCGTCGAACCCCTCGATGCGGATGACTGGCTTCGCAGCATCACCCACAAGCTACGTTCTGCCAACGTAGCCGAAGCTGACAAGGTTACTTATGCTGCCTATCACCTCGAAGGCCCTGCTAGCCTTTGGTGGGAAAACTTCGAAGCTATGCGCCCGGTCGGCCAAATCACTACTTGGGCTGAATTCAGTGAGGCTTTCCGTGAGCATCACATTCCGGAAGGTCTCATGGATCGCAAGAGGGAGGAGTTCTGCAACTTCACCCAAGGAAGACTGACTGTGGATGCTTATAGTCATGAATTTGGGAATCTGGCACGTTATGCCCCTGAAGAGGTATCTACTGACGCCAAGAAGCAGGCAAGGTTCCGCAAGGGACTTAGCCCTGAGCTTCGCCGCGATCTCCGTCTGCACGAGTGCACATCCTTTCAAAAGTTGGTCAATAAAGCCATCAGCACTGAGATAGGCCAGATTGATTATGACACTTCACGCAAGCACTCCCGTGTTTTTGGCTCTCCATCCGACTCTGGAGCTCAGAAGCGCCGGGTGTGGATCCCAAGCACGGCACTGCCACCCAGGTTCATCCCGAGGCCATCCTTTGAGGCGCCTCGTCCCAACCAGCAATTTGCACCGCCCAAGCCCTATGGTGGCCCCGCTGCTAATGCTGCTCCACACCCCAATGTGGTGACATGCTTCAAGTGTGGAGAGCCGGGTCACTATAGCCGAGAGCGTCCCCAGAACAACAACCCCAATCAAACTGGAAAGTCCGTTGGCCATGGTAAGCCAGCGGGAAAGACTTTCTACGCCAAGCCGGCCACCACCGCACGTGGCCATGTCAACTATGTTTCAGCCGAGGAGGCTCATGAGGATCCTAACGTCGTCCTTGGTACGCTCCTTGTTAACTGCCATTCGGCATCTGTTCTTTTCGATACTGGAGCATCTCATTCATTCATATCCGAGAACTATGCTCGATTGCATAACACGACATTCTGTGACATGCCCTCTACCATGGAAATTCAAACCCCTGGCTCTAGATAGCAAACTTCTAAAGTAAGCCATGGGAACGAAATTCTTGTCGATAGACTTGTCTTCCTTGCATCCTTAATAGCTCTCGAGTCCTCGAACATAAACATCATCTTGGGTATGGACTGGATGTCAGCTCATTATGCTAAGATTGATTGTGCCACTAGAACCGTTCAACTTACTCACCCGTCGGGCAAGACAGTTAATGTCTTAACTCGAGTGGCCAAGCGCCAGCTTTACTCCCTAAATGCCAACCCTCTTCCAGACCTTGAGGATGTTCCGGTAGTCCGAGACTTTCCGGATGTCTTTCCAGAAGAACTGCCAGGTGTTCCACCTAACAGGGATGTCGAGTTTGTGATAGACCTTGTTCCAGGAACCGTTCCAATTTCTAGAAGACCCTACAAGATGGCACCCTTAGAACTAGCCGAGCTTAAGAACCAACTCGATGAGTCCTTGAAAAAGGGTTTCATCCGTCCTAGTTCCTCTCCTTGGGCTTGCCCCGTCCTCTTCGTTAATAAGAAGGATGGAACGGATCGAATGGTTGTGGATTACCGACCTGTCAATTTGGTCACCATCAAGAACAAATATCCGCTTCCCAGGATCAACGATCTGTATGATCAGCTCGCTGGATCCTCAGTCTTTTCCAAGATGGATTTGAGGTTGGGCTACCATCAAATCAAAATCAGAAATGGGGACATTCCCAAAATGGCCTTTGTTACTCGTTATGGCCAATACGAGTACACCGTCATGTCCTTCGGTTTAACCAATGCCCCAGCTACCTTCTCTCGGTTAATGAATTCGGTTTTCATGGAGTACTTGGATAAATTCATCATGGTATACCTCGATGACATACTCATCTACTCCAAGAATGAAGAGGAACATGCCGAACATCTAAGGCTGGTATTGATGAAACTTCGAGAGCATCGCCTTTATGCCAAATTCTCCAAGTGTGAATTTTGGTTGCCAGAAGTGACCTATCTAGGCCATGTAATCTCTGGCAAGGGTATTGCTGTCAATCGCGAGCGAGTTCAAGCCGTCCTTGATTGGACTCTACCTGAGACGGTCAAGCAAGTTCGGAGTTTCCTTGGCTTAGCGAGCTATTGCCGCCGCTTCGTCGAGAATTTCTCCAAGGTTGCTAAACCCCTAACTGAACTCCTCAAGAAAGATAAAAAGTTCGAGTGGACTCCACAGTGCGAGTTCAGCTTTCAGGAACTGAAAAGACGCCTGACATCTGCTCCCATACTGGTACCACCAGATTTCTCCAAGGACTTTATTATCTATTGCGACGCCTCGCAACAAGGACTAGGTTGCATACTCATGCAGGATTGTCAGGTAATTGCCTATGCTTCACGGCAATTACACCCACATGAGGAAAATTATCCCACACATGATCTAGAGCTTGCAGCTGTAGTCCATGCACTTAAAACCTGGCGACATTACCTCCTCGGTAATCGTTGCGAGATCTTCACCGATCACCAAAGTTTGAAATATATCTTCACCCAACCAGACTTGAATCTCAGGCAAAGACATTGGGTTGAGTTGATCTCAGATTACGACTTAGGAATAACTTACACCCCGGGCAAAGCCAATGTCATGGCTGATGCACTAAGCCGTAAATCCTATTGTAACAACCTGATGTTACAACAGAGTCAACCACCTCTCCATGAGGAATTCTGTAAGCTTAACCTACACATTGTTCCTCGAGGATTCCTATCCACCCTGGTGGCGAAACCTACCCTTATGGATCAAATCATTACCGCCCAGCGGTATGATAAGGGCATATCCCAGATTAAGGAAAACATCGCTAGCGGAGTTGCTAAATGTTTCTCCATGGATGAGCGAGGTGCTGTCTTCTTCGAGAACCGTTTGGTGGTTCCCAAGAAACAACATCTGCGCCAGTTGATCCTTAAGGAAGCTCATGAATCCCCTCTCACCATTCATCCCGGTAGTACTAAAATGTATCAAGACCTACGCCAGAGGTTTTGGTGGACTAGGATGAAGAGAGAAATCGCTCAATACATTGCTAGCTGCGACGTCTGTCGTCGTGTTAAAGCAGAGCACCAACGGCCTGTTGGCACGCTTCAACCTTTGGCTATTCCTGAATGGAAATGGGATAAAACCAGTATGGATTTCATCACTGGGTTTCCCAGGACCAAGAGAGGGAATAATGCCATCTTCGTCGTGATCGACCGACTTTCCAAAGTATCCCACTTTCTACCTGTTCGTGAGAGTATCATCGCTAGCCAGCTAGCCAAGTTATACATCTCCCGAATAGTGTCTCTTCATGGTGTTCCATTGGAAATTAACTCAGACCGTGGGAGTCTCTTCACCTCTCGATTTTGGGAAAGTTTCCAAAATGCTATGGGAACTCGTCTCTCTTTTAGTACCGCCTTCCACCCTTAATCAAGTGGTCAAGTAGAGCGAGTCAATCAAATTCTGGAAGATATGCTCCGAGCTTCTGTTATCTCGTTCGGAATGAGTTGGGAGAAATGCCTTCCATTCGCGGAGTTTGCTTATAACAATAGTTATCAAGCTAGCTTGGGCAAAGCTCCTTTCGAAGTTCTCTATGGACGAAAATGTCGAACGCCTCTTAACTGGTCAGAAACCGGGGAAAGACAACTCTTTGGCCCGGATATGATTCAGGAAGCAGAAGAGCAGGTTCGCGTTATTCGTGAGAAATTGAAAACAGCCCAATCTCGTCAAAAGAGTCAATATGATCATAAACATAAGCCTATGACTTATGAAGTCGACGAGAAGGCTTACCTTCGGGTTACTCCGTTAAAGGGAACCCATCGTTTCGGTATCAAAGGCAAATTGGCTCCTCGTTACATTGGACCCTTTCGCATTCTTGCCAAATGAGGAGAAGTTGCCTACCAATTGGAACTACCTCCGTATCTTTCCAGAGTTCACGATGTCTTCCACGTTTCACAACTCAGGCGTTGCTTCGCGGATCCTATCCGTGGAGTGGACCACGAAACGCTTGATCTACAAGATAATCTCTCTTATCGGGAATATCCCGTTCGTATCCTTGATCAAGCCGAGCGTACCACTCGACGTCAGAATATCAAGTTTCTCAAGGTTCAATAGTCACACCATTCCAAGAAACAAGCCACTTGGGAAAGGGAGGATCGTCTTAGACTTGAGTACCCCACCTTCTTTCCAGAGGATCCTAAATCTCGGGACGAGATTCTTTTGAGTGGGGGTGAGTTGTCACACCCTTGCTAGTTCAAGCATTAGAATGTGCATCATGTTGAAATTCTTCTTAAATTTGAATTGGGGAAGACAGAACCCCCAACACCCCCTGGAAACAACTAGGGTTTACTAAAATTATTTTCAATGAACCTGAAATGCCCTTCTAAAAAGTTCACCCTCTTTGTCTTAGGTTAGAACCTCTGGCAAAATTGGTGCACAATTTTCTAGGTCAACAGAAGGTCATTGAATTAAATCATAAGTATTTGAATTTGGGCATTTAAATGCTATAAAATAATTTAAATGCTCAAATAATTCTGGGAATAAATGTTTCCTGTTGGAAATAATCTAAACAGAGGACACATTTATTTTCAGGATTTTTGGAAACGTTTTAGTATTTTTAATAAAGCTAAACAGTTGCAGTTAAATAGAAAACAGAAACAAAATAAAAAAAAGAGAGAAGGAAGCCCACCTGGGCCTTACCTGTGCTGGCCCAGCCACCTGGCTCTGCCCAGCTGACTGGCCTCGCCAGTCGTCATCCTCCTTGCGCCAGAAGGCAGGGGCGCGTGCTCGCCGCGCGCCGGCCACCTCCTGCTTCTGCCGACGCCCGGGAGACGCCCTGGGATGCCACGTGACCCCCACGTCTCCCTCTCATCCTCCCTCACTCTCCCCCTCGTCTCCCTCATCCTCTCCCGCGATGGCCGAGCGCGGACCTCGCCGCCGATCGCCGTAGTCGCCGCCAGAGACATCCCCTCGCCCCTCCGACGAGCCCATTAGCTCCGCCTCGACTCCCTCGCCCTCCCCATCGAGCCACGCATCGCCAGAAGCCCTGCATCGCCGCCATCGAATCGTCTTCAACCTCGGTATCCGCCGGACGCCATTCATCGATTCGCCTTGCTCCGGTCGCCCCCGAGCCCACTGATGTAACGCCCCAGATGTACCTTGCCTAATTTGTAATCCAACTCTTGCCGTTTCCGGCGTTAAGTTATATTTATTCCTCGGGTTTGGGTTTTTGTCTTCATGTGTTGTTTTCGTTTTCATGCATCTCATATCATGTCATCATGTGCATTGCATTCGCATACGTCTTCATCTCATGCATTCGAGCATTTTCCCCGTTGTCCGTTTTGCATTCCGGCGCTTCGTTCTTCTCCGGTGGCCATTTCTAGCTTTGTTTCGTGTGTGGGGATTAAACATTTCCGGATTGGACCGAGACTTGTCATGCGGCCTTTGTTTACTACCGGTAGACCGCCTGTCAAGTTTCGTATCAATTGGAATTCGTTTGATACTTCAACGGTTAACCGAGGGACCGAAAAGGCCTCGTGTGTGTTGCAGCCCAACACCCCTCCAATTTAGCCCAAAACCCACCAAACTCTACCCCATGTCCTAGAGCGTTCGATCACGATCGCGTGGCCGAAAACCGCACCTCATTTGGACTCTCCTAGCTCCACTTATGCCTATTTATAGCCCCCCCATTTCGGATCTCGGATCTCTCCCCGTCCAACCCTAGTCCAAAAAAAAAGATCTCCACCGACGGACGTGTCCGCCCCGGCCGGACAGCGTCCATCGCCGCAGCCCTCCCACTCGCCAGCCGCCACGTGGCAGGACCACATCGCCGCGGCCGCCGGCCCGCAGGCCCGCGCGGGGCCCTCCCCAGCCCACGTCCACACCGCCGCCTCGCCTACATCTTCCCCGCGCCCGACTCCCTCACGCCGCCCTTCGCTGCCCAGCCGCCGCCGGCCGCCGCCGCCTTACCTCGCCTCCCGCGCCCGCTCGCCGCCACCGCGCCGGAGCACGTGCGCCACCGCGCCGGACGCCGCCGCCTGCCCCGTGGCCACCGCCTCCCCGACGCCGGCCACCGCCTCCCCGACTCCGGCGAGCTCTCCGGCCAGTCATCCTCGATCCCCGTGCCCCGGCGTGAACAGTGCTCCCGGGCCAGATCCAGATCCAAAATATCTAGGGTTGACTTTTTCCCTCTCCCTTTAAATTTTTATGCAGACTTTGACTGATGATATCTTCGCATCCGTAGCTCCGTTTTGGACATATAATATATCAGAATCTTCGTTTCGACGAGCACATCATTTCATTCCATTGCATCATTTTCATTTGAGTTCACCTTGATGCCCGAAATGCTGCTAGAAGGAGGCTTCGTGAGTTAAATGTCAGATCCGTTAGTTCATCATAGAGTTTTGTCTTTTTTGCCATGATTTATGTGTGCATGATATGCCTGTGAGTCCTATATATGTTTTGTTAATCATCTTGTTATCTTTCCAGAGGTGCAACCCATGCATTTTTAGGATGTGTGTGGTGACTTGTGCAAGGTTGCAAAGTGAGGCACCCGGTAAATCTGTTTTCAGGGACTTAGTAGTTTTTCACTAAGTCTGGGATTTTTAGTTCATGATGCCATATGTTCCGCTTGTTTCCTAATGATCCGTGCCTCTTTTGAGCATGGTCAGTAAGGAACTTTTGTTATTAATGTTATGATCTATACATCCATGTCTTTACTTGCTAGTTTGGTGCAGCCTAGCTTGACTCAATCGAGCTCTACTTTTGCTTCGTTGTTGTTTTGGGCAGATTGTTAACTCTTTTGCGATTTTGCCGGAGTTATTGTAGTTGATCCATGCATGCTATGCCAT
Source organism: Triticum urartu (assembly GCF_003073215.2). NCBI lineage: Eukaryota > Viridiplantae > Streptophyta > Magnoliopsida > Poales > Poaceae > Triticum > Triticum urartu. The sequence goes on along the minus strand of NC_053024.1, from coordinate 319,506,822 downwards.
TGTTCTTGCCATGTCTAGCTAGAATTTTGTGCCTTCTTAATGGATGTATGCTTTTCTTGCCATGACTTTCACCGTAGTGAGTGCATCGAGCTCGTTTACATGCCTTCGTGAGTTAAATTTCAGCATGTCTCAGTTTTCACTAAGTCTGAAAACTGATTGTGTTTGAGCTATGTTCGTGTGCTCGTTAGAGTATTTTGTGAACCCTTTTGGCCCCAGGTCACTTTGGGTGTTTTGTTAAGCTTGTTGAGTAGCTCCATGCCATGTTCTTACTTGTCATGTTCAGGTCTTGTATCATGTTGTTTTGCTGCTCCGAAGAGAGCATCGTGGTCTGAAATTTCAGGCTAGTGTTAATTTCACTAAGTCTGAAATCTGTTTTGCATATTCGTTTTTGCCATGCTTGTTTGAACCTCATAATGGATGATTTGGCCGTGTCTCAGTGCTAGTGTTTTGATAAGCATCTTGTTTACATCCCTGCCATGTCTTTTTTTGTCATGTTTGGTGGCTGTAGTATGTTCATTTCGTTGCATTTAGATGCCTACTTGCTGTAAATCGCAGACCGGTTCATTTCGTAAAATGCTTGCCATTTCCATACCGTAACTCCGATTCCAATGATCTTTATATCGTTTTCAAGCGATTTCATCCCCTCTATCCAGTGGCATACTTGGTTTTCCATGTTGAGGCCAGGTTCATGCATTTCCTGTCACGTCTTGCTTTTTGCATCCCGCATCGCATCCCGCATAGCATACCATCATTGCATCTTATTGTTTGAGTTTTGCACGTGGTTGATTGTATCCTTGTTGCTTGTTTGTCTTGTTGGGTAGAGCTGGGAGACGAGTTCGCTAACGAGGAGCCCGTTGAGTTTGCTTTTAAGGATCCAGTCAACTCTGACAGCTTTTCAGGCAAGATGATCATACCCTCGAAATCACTACTATCTTTGCTATGCTAGTTTGCTCGCTCTTGCTATGCCATTGCTACGATGCCTACCTTTTGCTTGTCAGCCTCCCAATTGCCATGTTGAACCTCTAACCCACCATGTCCTAGCAAAACGTTGATTGGCTATGTTACTGCTTTGCTCAGCCCCTTCTTATAGCGTTGCTAGTTGCAGGTGAAGATTGGAGCCGTTCCCTGTTGGAACATTTATTTACTTGTTGGGATATCATTATATTGCTATGTTATCTTAATTCATCTATATACTTGGTAAAGGGTGGAAGGCTCGGCCTCTCGCCTAGTGTTTTGTTCCACTCTTGCCGCCCTAGTTTCCGTCATATCGGTGTTATGTTCCCGGATTTTTGCGTTCCTCACGCGGTTGGGTTATAATGGGAACCCCTTGACAGTCCGCCTTGAATAAAACTCCTCCAGCAATGCCCAACATTGGTTTTACCATTTGCCACCTAGCCCCTTTTCTTTCCCTTGGGTTCTGCAGACTCAAGGGTCATCTTTATTCTAACCCCCCCGGGCCAGTGCTCCTCTGAGTGTTGGTCCGAACTGAGCTGCCTGCGGGGCCACCTCAGGGAAACTTGAGGGTTGGTTTTACTCGTAGCTAGTCTCATCTGAGTGTGCCCTGAGAAAGAGATATGTGCAGCTCCTATCGGGATTTGTCGACACATTCGGGCGGTGTTGCTGGTTTAGTTTTACCCTGTCGAAATGTCTTGTTGTACCGGGATACCGAGTCTGATCGGAATGTCTCGGTGGAGGTCTATTCCTTCGTTGACCGTGAGAGCTTGTCATGGGCTAAGTTGGGACACCCTGCAGGGATTTGAACTTTCGAAAGCCTTGCCCGCGGTTATGGGCAGATGGGAATTTGTTAACGTCCGGTTGTAGAAAACCTGAAGTCGACCTTAATTAAAATGAATCAACCGCGTGTGTAACCGTGATGGTCTCTTCCGGTGGAGTCCAGGAAGTGAACACGGTTGTTGGAGTTATGCTTGACATAGGTAGTCCAGGATCACTTCTTGATCATACTGTTATCGACCGTGCTTTGCCTTCTCTTCTCGCTCTCATTTGCGTATGTTAGCCACCATATATGCTAGTCGCTTGCTGCAGCTCCACCTCATACTTTTACCTTACCCACAAGCTTAAATAGTCTTGATCGCGAGGGTGCGAGATTGCTGAGTCCCTGTGGCTCACAGATACTTCCAAAACCAGCTTGCAGGTGCCGATGAGTCCTTGCAGATGACGCAACCAAGCTCAGGAGGAGCTCGATGAAGATTGTGTTCTTTATGTTGTTTCGTTCTAGTTGATCAGTAGTGGAGCCCAGTTGGGGTCGATCGGGGACCTTTGTCGCATTTGGGGTTCTTCTTTTATTTTGGTTCCGTAGTCGGACCATGACTGTATTTGATTGATGTAATGTTTATTCATGTAATTGTGTGAAGTGGCGATTGTAAGCCAATTATGTATCTCTTTCTCTTATGTATTACATGGGTTGTGTGAAGATTACCTCATTTGTGACATATGCCTTCAATGCGATTATGCCTCTAAGTCATGCCTCGACACATGGGAGATATAGTCGCATCGAGGGTGTTACAACTGAGCTGCTCATTGACCTCCCTGCGAGCTCCGCCGCCTTTCCCCTCTTCTTTCCCACGCGTTTGCACCCTCTAGGCCATAGTTCCACCATGGCCGAAGCTCGTCTTCGCTCGAGCTCGTCGCCGGCGTCGCTCCGGTGACCATTTGGTCCTCCCGTGCTATGCAACGTGCGTGCCGCATCGCGTAGTGCCTCGCTAGCGCTTCAGTTTCCGTGTTTGCACGCCGCAGCCCACTCCTCGCACATGGCCGAACTCCGGCCGCCGCCTTGGAGCTCGCCGTCGTCGTCTCCGGCCACCGTAGGCCCGGCTTCCACCACCACTAGATGCGCGACTGCAAGAGCTCTCCAACGAGCCCAAGAACGGCCTCGCCCGTGCCCTGTGGGCGTTTTCCGAGCTGCGCCACTGTCTCGGGCCTCGCCGGCGTCGAGTCGCCGGCGAGTTTGACCTAGTTTGACTCCTAGGTGGGCCCAGGTAGACCCCCTGAGTCTATGACAGGTGGGCCGGTCTGCTAACTAATTTAGGATTAGTTTTAATTAATCTTAATTAAATCAGTCACTGACATGTGGGCCCAGGCCCCACTGACAGCTAATTAGTGTTAATCTAATCCTGTTAATTAACTGAGAGGCTGACAGAAGGGGCCCACCAGTCAGGTTTGACCTGGGCTGGCGCCTTTGACCTGCTGAGGTCAGCATGACGCAATGCTGACGCAGTAATGCATTTCCGGATTTATTTTTATTCAGGAAATTCCAGAAAATGTTTAAAACTTCTAAAAATCATAGAAATTCAACCATAACTCGAAATGAAATAATTTATATATGAAAAATTATCAGAAAAATTCAATCTATCCATCTGTAATGGTTTCATGCATGACAAAGCAAGTTTACCTTGCTGTTTAAGCAGAATAAGGAAATGCACTATTAAGGCCATGTTTAATGAGCTAATATTTGAATCTTTGATTCAAATGAGTTCATTCCTTTCTGTTATAGCTTGCATTAGGCTAAGACACATTCATATTGCCATGTCATAGCATGCATCATATTGTTGCATATCATCATGTGTTGATTGTGTTCCGATGTGTTCTTCGTGGTAGGTTCTGCCTCCGAGGATATTCACGAGTATCCACTGAAGGGCAGTATTCCACTACCACTCCATCAGGCAAGCAACCATTGATCATTCCGATACAAACCCATGTTCTCGCTTCTGCTCTTGTTTACTGCATTAAGACAACGCGATTCAAACTGCTATGTGCTACGGTAGCTGAACCCTTATCCTTTGCATGACCTGTCATTGCCACAGTAACTAGATGAAACCCACTAGCATGTGTAGGAGTTGATTGAGCCATGTATGTGATTCCTACCTTGCTATGCCTGCTATGCTTAGAGTTGTGTCAGGTCTGGTTCATCTGGGTGATGGGCCAGAGTGAAATGCTTATGCCGGTAATGTGAGGGATGTGTTGAACATGTTTTGGTAAAGGTATCGACGAGAGGCCATGTAGGAGTACATGGTGGGTTGTTTCATTGAGGCCGTCCCTAAGAACTGAGATCTGTATGTGTGATTTTAAGATTTAGCTACTACCATGCATTGGGATCCTTAATTGACCCTCTCGGCTTCTTAATCACCCTAGTACTCTGTCCAGGAGTTGCAAATAGTTTTTGGTGTTTGTAGGTTATGTGTTGGCGGCCGTGCGTAGCGCTGACCCTAGGAGTGGGCTATGTTGCGGTAGATACACCGTGGCCGGGTATGCCGGGCGCCCGTTTGGCGTCTCGGGACCCTGTTCACATCGTTCGGGGCCGTATGTGGAAACCTCGGCCGGACTCCCTGCGGATGGAACCTGGATAGGCGATAAACCTGGACTAGAGACTTACGTGTTTAGGTAGGCTGTGGCCGACAGCCTCGCTGGGCTTCCGCTTGAAGGTTGCCGAGTACATGTCGTGTAAACGACGGTAAGTGGTGAAAGCATGTATGACGAAGTACACCCCTGCAGGGTATAAAACTATTCGAATAGCCGCATCCGCGGTAAAGGACTACTTGGTTGCCTATACAGTTCATAGACAAGTTAATGGATACTACTAAAAGACTCAAGATAAGTGTGAGTACCGAGGATGGCCCTCTCGTAGGATGACGAGGGAGGATCCCCGGTGGAGTATTGTGTTGGTGAGTAGTGGACTCGTGTGCGAAAACTATTTTACTAGAGAAGTTCCGTAGGATAGCTTAGCCAAGAGTCAAAGCTGGCTTGCTGCATTAACCCCACCACCTTCTTGAGAATAAGCATGTATAGTAGGTTCTGATGTAAGACTTGCTGAGTACCTTTGTACTCATGTTTGCTTAAATACTGTTTTCAGACGACAACATTGCCCCCTCCGATGGGTTCTACGTAGACCTTGACGTCGACGAGTGACTAGCCACCCAGGTGGTGATCCTGGCCATGGAGGGCCCTATGTAGATAGACAGGCTTCGAGAAGCCTTCTTTCTTTCTAGAGTCTGTACTCAGACTAGTTGCTTCCGCATGTGCTTGTATGATTGTATGACTTGAGTGTCGGGTCATGTGACCCCTATCTGTATGACATGTTATGTATGGCTCTCTGGAGCCTTTAAATAAAGTACTTGAGTTGTAGAGTTTTGTTGTGATGCCATGTTGTATGTACTCATATCGGGCATATTGTGTGTATGATTGAAATGCTTGGTATGAGTGGGATCCGACAATCTAGTTGTTTATCCTTGACAGCCTTTCATATGGGGAAATGTAGTCTAGTGTTCCTCGAGCCATAGTAGTCCGCTACAGCCCGGTTCACCGGAGTCCTGCTAGCCCAGCACTACTGCTCAGGACGCTTGACTGGCCGGCATGTGATTCACTTCGTTCCGATGTCTGTCCCCTCGGGGAAATGTCACGCGGTGACTTCCGGAGTCCTGCCTAGCCTGCTACAGCCCGGGTTCCCCGGAGTCCTGTTAGCCCAGTGCTACAGCCCGGATTCACTCGCTGATGACCGACATGCTCGATGTGATTCATGTATGCCTGTCTCCATAGGTCTGTGCCGCTTTGGGTTCACGACTACCCATGTCGGCCCGGGTTCTCTGTCATATGGATGCTAGCGACACTATCATATACGTGAGCCAAAAGGCGCAAACGGTCCTGGGCCATGGTAAGGCAACACCCGTGGGATACCGTGCGTGAGGTCGCAAAGTGATATGAGGTGTTACCAGCTAGATCGATGTGGCTTGGAATCGGGGTCCTGACAAAGTCGGTATGGTGATCAATCCATCCCGCACCCAAATCATTACCTTGTATACGGTTTAGCAAATCTCGCATTCTAACACTCGGTCATCCTCACAAGCATTGCAGAATTTCTCTTGTCGGCGAACCAAGTTCGGATATATCCATAGATTCTGCAAGCCAGACAAACATCTATCGTTCCTTCACAACTCTCAGGTTTTGCGTTACTCATGTAAAATCGTCGGTGGGTAAGGTCGTACTCTCTTCCAGGGTTTTTCCTTCAGCAAGAATGTGCTTGCTTCTTGGCAGGTCCTGGGGCATGTGGGTTATGGCCCATCTCATCACTTGTAAACTTTGGGCTCATCCTCGGGGCAACTGATCAATATTCCAACATCCAACTTCCAGCTTCCAAGCATACTTAAAATCCATCAAATTGTACTGTCTTCCTTCCTTCTATTGGCACCAACTAGGACATGATTACTCAGACTCATCATGGAATTTCCATTGATCCATATTTCTGACATCATACCTCCTTTATATCCAATAGTAATTTATCTCTTCATCCTCGTGGGTTATCCCACATACCGAAATAAAAACTTATACTTATGAAATCCATACTCCACATCATTATCCTTTCCAGGGTCAAGCATCCTTACAGGGGAATATTGGCCATCTCTGCATGGCACTTCTTCAACTGGGAAACATGAAGCACATCATGAACTTCCGACAGTCCTTCGGGTGACTCCAACTTGTTGGCCACTTCTCGCATACGCTCCAAAACTTAGTATGGTCCTACAAATCTCGGGGCTAAATTTCCCTGAACTCCAATTCGTTTAACTCCTCGCAGAGGGGACACATGAAGACATGCTCTATCTCCAATTTCATAGACTACCTCCTTGCGTTTTTAAGAATACATAACTCTTCTGCCTGGACTGAGCTACCTTCAGTCTATCTCGAATAAACTTAACATTCTCTTCTGACTCCTTGATCGCATTTGGTCCAAACAACTGACGGTCTCCAACTTCCTCCCAAATACTCTTGGGGTATCACACATATCGAGACAAAACTCGTATTCATTTTGTCCAAAATCCACTCAGTGGAGTATCCTTATCTTTTCCAGGGGTCAAGGGTTCTTACAGGGTACTACCACCCTTAAAATGCACAAATCTTCCATATACCTTATTTCTCATATCCTCAAAAATGGTCAAAATCCTTCTTCATAGAGTAACAACTCATAAAACCCAAATCTTTACCAACGATGCTAATTTTATTGATTCTCCAATGATTAGAATCTCTTACTTTTCCATTACATGTCTCAACTCAACACCTCAATATAAAAGAAAATGTTCTCACTTCTACTACTCCATTTCTTTTGTTGCAAACTCAACTATCTAGCACAAGTCTCCTTCTCCTTGGGGCATTCTCTGGCAAAGTGCCCTGCTTCATTACAACAAAAACATATTACTTCCGACCAGTCTCGAGGTTTCCTTTTTGGGAAACTGTTGAGGTAGTGCCCTGACTCCTTGCACCTATAACATGTGATATGACTCAGATCCTTCCTGGAATCCACTCTGCTTCTCTTTCTGGACTTTTCCATTTCAATCAGGGCTTCTATTTCCTGTGGGTCATATTCTACTTCCTCTGTCGGGAATTCTACTAGATCCCCATTCAAACAATTTTCGGAGATGTGTCCTTCTTCTCCACATGAATAGCAAGACTTAGTGCAGGGTTTACTCGGGTCTTCTTTAGGCGTGTCCTCCACCTCTTCCTTCATCACAGTTTCTTCTAAAATTTCCACGAGGGCTCCTTTCTTTACTTCTTTCTTCTGTTGTACGGTCCTTCGTACCATGGGGTAAATGTGACACTGAGTAGGATAGTGGGAAATCCCTTCACACAAGAAACAAGTAATCTGCCTAGTTGGGAATTCTTCAACTGGGTGACTTCCTTCACAATTACGGCATTCATCCTTGTGTTCTTTATGGGTGTGTCCTATTTCTCCACAAATCTTGCATGCACAAGGTTTCTTCATGTCCTTTCCATAAGGCTTCAACTTTTGGGACACAAGCCGAGACTTTGGCAGAGTCAACTTAAATTCTATCCAAGTGGTTACTCCTTGCCATCCATTGATGGTTTGGTACATCCTCCACCAAGTAGAAGCACCTCTTTCAAAGCACTGAAGAGCATGCTGGGTCATATCCTTTCCAACTATAGGGTTATTCTCCATGTGATCCTCCATGTTCTGAATCCATCGGTCCGTCTCCAACTGACTCATCGGTCCAGAAAATACAAGCTCATCTCCATTCATCCTCTATTGGGTCCATGTGGGTTTGGGGTAAGATAAGAGAGATAGAGAGGGATACACACAATACAAACAACAGTTTTGAAAAGACATATTTTATTCGTGGCCATCGGGAAAAACATCAAACAAATGACAGCTCAGAAACGTTGCATCTAACGTAGGCGTAATACAGGGGTTTGGTCTTATAAAGGTCAATAAATCTTCAACATCTCCAAACTCTTCAAGCCTTGTTCATGCCTCCAATGGCTTCTTCCGATCGTGCTTGCCCTTCTCAAGTTCTTTTGCCAGATCATCTCCGTTGACGTGAAATCTCTCGTGACATCCTTTAATACTCTGGAGTTGTATTTCAAACTTCTAGGTTTCAACATCCTTGGCATGAACCATGGTCTAGTTCCTGACAAATCTCCGGTTTCTCTAGGTTTTGCTCCTCCAGCTTGGCTACTTCAGCTTCTGGGTCCTAAGTTCTTCACGAAATGCTCCTTGTCAAAATATGGCTTCTTGTAGCTCCATCCTAACTTCTTGATGTAATACTCCAGATCCCGGTGATACACCAGCTAAGGTTAAAACTTCATCTCTGCTGATAGGTGCTCCATCAGCCTTCTACCATCCAATCCTTCCAAAGAAATGCCTGCTTAACTCAGCCCGGTGACAAATAGCATAAGCGGGTGATGACATCACGGATAAGCGTGTTTCTGCTCTTGTCATTTCCATGAGCTATCTCTCCATAGTTGATATCTCCTACCTTAGGGTGTTCCTTGACAGAACTTTGAGTTTTTAACTCTCCATGCTCCGGTCTTTCTCCGATACACCTTGATCTCGGGTATTGACAATTTCCATGGTCTGCCAAGTTCCATAAGGGTAACCTTCCTAGGTCGTAAAAATCTGGGAATTCTTCAGAGCCTCCAATTCTCCTAGTCTTCAGAGTCTTCAACAGTTGTAGTTTCCATTATCATAATGTATGGTAAAATCATCTTTATTCCGAATGATCTCGGTTGTCTGATATCTTGTACTTCTTGGAGTGGTCTCATTAGTCGAATCTTCGTGTGGTCAAAAGGGAAAAGGGGGTATGGTCTCACTAAAGGGAATTTTTGAATAGGCTCAGAAGAGAAGAGAGGTAAAAGATCTTTTTAAAAGGGAAAATTGTAGACAAAAATCTTTGCTATGGGGTTGCCAATTTCTAGGGTCACGTCCTACAGTCAACATGTGCTATGATACCATCTTGCAGCGACCCGACCTGAATGGATCAAGTCTCTGTGCTTAAGTACCATCCCTGGATCGGTATGCTGACACACACAGTACTCGAGGATTTATAACAGAGGTAAATCACATGTAAAAGTAACACAAATACCATTACCTCAATCCAAATAGCGTAAGTAACAAGGTTGTGGATTCCCATCAACACCAACGGCAAAGTTGAGTGTAGAAATCGTAACCCTAACATATCACTTACTCGTCGTAGGAAATCCTGAAACATGAGACGTTGCAGCCACAGAGGGTCAATACATTGAATGTACTGGCAAATTTACACCATAGAGAATGATGAACAATGTCTATCACTACATGCATATATGGCTGGTGGAAAAGCTCTATGGTTAAAAGGTTTTTGCGAAAATCCAATTTTTCCCTACTGCAAAGGAATAAATTTTCTTTAACTATCATGGTGGTTGTTAAACATTGAGAATGGTTGACAGCATTCTCAATCCCAATTAAATATCATCATTAAAACCCAAAAATATTCATTTAAAGTAACGTGTTGAGATTCACATGATAATCCAGGTTCTAGATACTCAAGATGTCCCTAACCGGGGACACGGCTAATCATGATTAGTTTATACACTCTGCAGAGGTTTGCACACTTTTCCCCACAAGACTCGATCGCCTCCGTTTGGTTTCTCGCACTACATGGTGTTTGAGAAGATGGATGACCGAGACATAGTCTTTCAGAAGCGCTAACACCTTACGATAGATAGGCCATTACACCTAATTTCCCCTACATCTGCTAGTCTACCCTGTAAGAGTTCGCACGACTTAATCAACTATGCTAGAGCCCATAATAGCTTGTGGCTGCACACGGAAGTTTCTAGTATGAATAATCTCAAGATCCCTTTGAGCCTGGGTGGCGGTCCATAAAAAAACAGGCAATCCTGGTCTACCCAGGTGCCTAGACAGGAATCCTGGAATAACCAGGTGCCTCAATCCACCCAGAAGTGTGTTTAAGTTGCCACCTTAAGTAAACCATTAATAAACAATCTCACATCTGTCATGAATACTCTCAAAACCCAATCCATGTCTACGAGCATAGTATGGCACTATAAGCATAATGTAATAGTAACTCCCAAGGGTTTGATAATAAACAGGTAATAGGTACTACCTCAACTACTTCCCATCCCACAATTTAATTAGATCCTAATCATGCAATGTTTGAGGATCGATCTAATGCAATAAAACTAGGTAGTAGGAGGTATGATCAAAGTGTGAACTTGCCTGCAATGTTGATGAAGATAATTCGCACTCAAAACTCTTGATATCTCTACTCATCACACTCCGGTCAATCTATCATAAGCAAGCAATAGTAACCACACATAAGCAATCACTCGAAGATCGGAGAGAACAAAGAAAATAATTCGGAAAACATTAAAACCAAGCAAATAACATCTTGCAACATAAAACAATTTCTAACAGTACCAAAATTATGTGAATTTGGCCTTATCAGAAAGTTTAGTTCAAGAGCTTCGATTTGCAAAAAGAATCAACTCAAACGGAGCTACGAAAGTCAAACGGTAAAAGAAAACAGGCTTCGTTTACTATTCTGGATCTAGGGCAATTTTTACAGTGGCAAAAACTTGTTTAAGTTGGTTAAACGGATAGAGAGTTTCCAGACAAAACTCCAGGCGCTTGAATCGCCTGATTCCGATAAACGAGCGAAAAGTTATACTAAAACGAAAATCGGATCAGGAATCGTGATCAGAAAAATCGCGGATTAAATCCGAGAAAAAGAAAAATGACGAACGTTCGCTAGAACGAACGAGCGGACGAACGCTCGCTATTTAAATAAATCGGAAAAACCGATCTATTTAAAAAAACCGAAACTAAAAAAATAAAACCGCGACTTAAAAAAAAACGACGGCGAAAACGAGGTTGACCTGGGTCCGGCGGCGGCGGCGGTTCCGGCGACAGCGGGCGGCAGCGGCTCGTGGATCGAGGCATGGATCTGGTGGGCTCGGGCGGCGGCTGTTTAAAGGCTGCTCCCGGGCGGAGTCCCGCTCGGTTACGGCCCGAAGTCGGTTCGCGTTTTTTTAATTATTCCGCGCAGAAAAACAAATAAAAGAAATGTTAAACGGACTCCAAAAATCCAGAAATAAATTTTCCCGGGCTTATAAAATCAAGCCGCACAAGGTGAACATTTATTTGGGGCCTAAATGCAATTTTGAAAAATGCACATTTTTCCTAAATTCAAATAAAATACCGAAAAACTCCGAGATAAAATCTTGTTTGATTTTATTATTAAATCCTCAATATTTCTTTATTTTGGGAAAGTCATTTTATTCCCTCTCTCATATTTTTGTAATAGAAATAATTGATGATAAAATAATTAAAATCAAATGATCCTATTCACAAAATTTGAGAAAACTCAAATATGAAAATAACGAAATCCCCAACTCTCTCCGTGGGTCCTTGAGTTGCGTGGAATTTCTAGGATCAAAACCAAAAGCAAATAAATTATGATATGCAATGATGGTCTAATGTATAACATTCCAAATTGAAAATAAATTCAAAAGAACTTTGAATTTAATTCTTTGAAACTCCCAACTCATATTTCATATAATTTGAAGAAGTCAATTTATGTTCTCTCATGAAAATCATTGAGCTGCATGAAGTTTATGAATTGAAATTTTTCCAAATGAAATTTAATTATTTTCAAATACCCTTTCATTTAATTTAAATGGAAGAAGTCATATCATCTTCGCTCAAGGGTTTTGTATTTGAAAAGAATTTGAATTCATGGAGATCAGAAAGCAAAATGAAAGTTTGGGAAAGTCCTTTTATTCCCTCTCATTTAACTTTCAAAAAGGTTTCGAATTTCACTCAATTTCACACAATCAATCAAACAATCAATCAATTCTATCTATTTATTATAACATTCCAAAATTTAGAATTTTGGGATGTTACATGCAATGACTTTCATTTTGCCTGTTACGTCAATCACACATGATTGGCTCTATCAAACCGTTGCCTCTGAAATTCTTTGTGGGACAGAAAACCCTCACCACCCAACTCAAAAAAGATAAAAGAAAACCCTCACCATCCCTACGTCATAAAAACCCTCACCGCACCCGCCACCCCCTCCGGTCCCCATTCACACCTACACAAGCTTCTCCGCGTCTATGCATGGCACCGCCTATCGCGGCGGTAACCACTTAGCTCGACACCTGCCGCCGCCAGGCTGCCGGCAAACCCCACCGCATTTCGCCACTTCTGCTTACCGCTGCCTATCGCCATCGACTTTCTCGAAGCTGCTCGCGGTCGACCTAGCTCCGCCCGGTTGGGGAATCCGTCGTGCTGAGGGTTTTTTCTCATGGACAACAAGGTAACTAATTTAATGAGATATTATCTCATCTCTTATCCCAGTTCATCTGCCTCCTTTAATCACCCAGCCAAATTGCCATGAATTCATTTTTATTCGAGCTGATTTGAGGGTTTTCTTTCATTCACAGAGTGTATAGTGGGCGGACACATCAGGACTTTGCAGCCTCCGCCAGACATCCATGGAGTTCCATCTCACTGTACCAGATGACTTGAGTATGCGCGCGGTATGTTCAATCTCACCCTAAATCTGTTGGCATGGCCTACTTTCCTGAACATATACTAAATATTGCTAAATTTGGATAAAAGGTGCCACATGCACCATATATGTCAAATGGGATTTTTTCCTATTCTTTCTATATTAGGCAAATTCATGATGTATTGTTCTTTCGATTACTCTCATATTTCCATGACATCATGTTTACCATATCTGTTTAATTATAGATTTTTGTCCTTCGATTTCAACTGCTGTATAGTTCTTTCAATTTGGGCCCATATTTTGTTTAACAATCCTATCATTTTCTATAGCGTCTCCCTTGCTATGCAACAGAATCTGTAGTACACGATATTTCCCTTTACATAATTCAAGACTGTAGGGATGTCATACTGAACACAAACCATGGATTTACAATCATTGCTACTGTAAGACTTGATGAACGTGGTGACTACTATTTTGGCACTGGCCTTTGGAAAGAAATTTCTAAGTTTTATGTACTGAAAGATGGCAGTAAACTTGCACTACACATAAAAGAGCCCGGTCATGAGATATATGCTAACTTCCTCGACGATATCATCTATCCAGACTTTGTTCGAAGTAAGTGTTCTTTTCAAGTATCTACATGTTGACTTACCCAGCAATATCAAATGATATGTTGCCCTGTTTTAACTAAATATTCCATGTACTCCCACTTCTATCAAAAAGTGTCGCTGACAAGGAGACTCCGGAGGTGGAGAACAGGGCTGCCAACAAGCAGAGGCGGGTCGAGCAAGAACCGCAAGCGACTCCAGCAGGCCTAGACTTCATCAGCAGCCTCCCCGATGATATGTTGACAGTCATCATCTTCCTCCTCCCAATTATGGGGTGCAGACAATCGTCCTTTCCCGGTGGTGGTGCCCCCCATTGAACTCCACCCCTCTCGACTTCATCGACAATCACGAGCTCTGTGATGGCTATCGCAAAAGCTTGGATGCATTCTCCAAGATCCTTGGTAGTCACCCTGGCCCAATGAAAGGCCTTAGCATGGGCAAGTTTCATTCCAACGGCAAGGACCGAGCCAAGCTTGACGACTGGTTCCGATCCCCCGCCCTAGATCAGCTCGAGGAGCTCACTTTTGATGATGGGCATATGCGCTTGCTGCCAACGCCCGCACTCCGCCTCGCGCCCACGCTGCACGTCACCAAGTTCAGGAACTGCCATCCCCCTAATGACGCGCCTGCTCTTATTCTACCACAAATGAAGCACCTTGAGCTCGTCGCCATCTACCTCCCAAACAGTGACATGGAGCGCCTACTCCGTGGCTGTATTGCACTTGAGTACCTTCGTCTTCAGGCGATCAATGGGTTGAGTAGCTTCCACATCACCTCCATGACTCTTTGGACTATTTATGTGTGTTGCTGGTGCGGCAAGAAGACATCACAAGATGTGTACCACGATATGGTCACTGAGGACATACCTTCACTTGAGAGATTACTTGTAGTTCATCAAGAAGGTCCAACAAGAATCAATGTCATTTCTGTGCCGAAATTGACAGTGGTGGGCTACTTGTCTGACAAATACTCCAAACTTGTTACTGGATCCACACCCGTTCAAGTACAACAGCCGCCTTCTACCTCTCCTTCTAGAAATTAACATTATTTCTAATTTTGAATATGTAAGTTTGTCTATCATCTAGAAAATGATTCTGACAAGCTTGACCCTGAAACTGCGCACAGTGAAGGTCTTGGCACTAGAATCTATCGGCCCCAACCTGGAGCAAGTTGTTAGTTTCCTGAGATGCTTTCCGTGCCTGGAGAAGCTATATATCGAGGTGATGTTCCTTTCCTATTAAATGTTAACCATAAGGGAGTTCAATTTGTGACACTTTTTTCCAAGTTTACAATGACAATGTACTACGATATCTGAAGGATTTTTTGGACGATTTCAGTACATACATGTTCCCCCCCATATTGGTTGCTTGATCCATATGGTTACAATCCATAAGCATTTCTCCTTTGGATTCATCTGTACTAGTTTTCTTAGGGAACTTTTCATCCACTCCAAACTCTTGTGAATAAGGCTACATTTTTCTAGATTGTAATCAAATGCCCATGTTAATCATGTCAGATCGAAGATGGCATGTTAGTGCATTTTACAAATCCCGCAAACCAAATGGGCCTATAGTAGTGTTCAAAACTGCATGTAGGCACTAACACATTTTCTTCTTTTGCAGATAAGATTAGGCCCGATGGTGGATAATGTGATACAATATAACAATCACATTGAATGCCTTGATTTGCATCTCTCAGAAGTGACTTTGAACTCCTATTGAGGAACCTTACCGGAGATTATATTCGCCAGGTTCTTTGTTGTCAGAGCGAGGGTGCTGAAGGTAATGAGGTTTGCCCTACATTTATGTCGCAAAAATGAATTGTTTGTTTATCAGTGCTAGTGGCTGCGGCAGAATGGAATAGGCTCTGAAAATGCTGAATTTCATTTTGGAACTTCAGATGACAGAGTAACCTGAAGTCATCGTGTCAAGCCCATACATGACTTCTCAGTGGCTGACCCCTTTGCAAAAATTATGAGGTTTCGAAACCAGACTTTCAAGTTGTAAAATTAGTTTGAACCTCTCCGATGTCCATGTTCAGCGGACCAGCGCGAGGGTTTGCAGCTGATGAGCTGAATTTCATTTCTAATATCAGTTTGAACCTTGTAATCTTCGAATTTGAGCCATATAACTCTGGAATTTGAACCTTATAATATTTCGAGCTTTTGTGGTATATTCGTTGAAATGGCATCGTACGAGACTCGTATATTGGTAGCACTATTTTGACCTTAATATGAAATGGACTTAGATTTTATTAACCATTCTTGAATCTGTTTACCTTGTCGATCTCATAGCACACGATCTATATAGCTAACTCGACTGCGATCTTCGACATTATTGCACACACTTGGTTTCTTCAATTGTGTGCCCTGTAGAGTGCATAATGAATTATCGCACTTGAGTGTTCATCATCACCCTTCTGTGTAACATTGACCTCATCACACATGGGTAAACTTATGACCGAAGTCATTCCACACACTTTGTTTTTACAAAGCTTTTTGGCAATAAATGCCCATGATTTGTCCCTCTTCTAGCTGACACGTGGCCAAACTAGCCAGGTGGGAAGCTTGCATTGTAAACTGCGCGGTAGCGCGGGAACATGCTCACCGACGATACATTTGGCGGCTCTTCGAGCCCACGCGTGGTCAAACAAAATACGTGCGGTGAAGTGTTGTCAAGCGTGCACTTGAATCCTCCACTATGAACGCGGTGACAAGATGTGACGATTACAGGCCGGCTGGCCCCCATTTATTATAGCGGCCATTTAACCCTTTTGTCTCTTCAACCTTTCGATCGTGCCCCGCCATTGCAAGAAGCACACCCACCACGACAAATTCTTAGAGGGTATCTTAAGCGGCTCCAATGGTGCTCCGAGCGGCTGGCGACGACGAGCAACAGTTCACCATGCATGCCGTGGTGGACACCCACATAAGGTTCACGGAGCTCTCGGTGGTGTACACCATCAACCCGGTCTGGGTGGAGCACTCCATCCACATCATGGAGCTATTTCTTGCTGAGGAGAAGTACAAGGTGGTTGGTTTTGACCTCGAGTACACCCGCGCTCGTGCCGGGTCTTGTCCCTAGGTCGCCGTCGCCGAGATGTGCATGCGCAACCACACATCCTTATCTACCACTACTTCTTGGTCACAAGGCCTTGCGAGCGTTTCGCTAGGTTTGTCAACAGCCCTCACTACATGTTCGCTACGGTGGACATCACCAACGCTGTAAAGGTGCTCAAGAATTCGGGCATCCCCTGCCATAATCTTGTCGACATCCTGGGCCAATACAAGATCTGGGGCAGCAACGAGCATGAGAAGGACTCACTGGTTCACCTCGCCGAGGCCATCATCGGCCCCTACTATAGAGACATGAAGGATTCCTGCAACAAGGACAAGCGTGCCAGGCACTCAGCCTGGATGGGGAAACTCGACAAAGCTCACGTCATGTGCGCGACCGAGGAGGCGTACATGAGCTATGAGATGTACAGGTAGATCGTTGACATGAGGAAGTGCCCCCTTCCCCAAAACGGCCAGGGATCCAGCCAGAAGCAGAGAAATGGCAAGCGTCGTGTCGGATTTCAGGTTTCGTAGACCCTTGAGAGGTTCGTACTCTGGGGTGCGTGCGAAGAACTCAACCTCCCCAGTTTGCCTACTCGCTAATCTCATGGCTTAGCTCGATGAACTGGAAGGAAACGAGACACATCAGTTTACCCAGGTTCGGGCCACCTTGCGGTGTAAAACCCTACTCCTGCTTTGTGGTGGATTGGCCTCGAGGGGCTGATGATGAACTAGTACAGTGGAAGAACGACCTCAGGAGGAGGCATGTCCTTGTGCTCGAGTGGGCTAGCGAGCTGGTGAGGGTGGAATGGATCCGATCTCCCCCTCTCTATGGTGGTGGTGCTACCCTATTTATAGTGGCCTTGGTCCTCTTCCCAAATGAAGGCGGGAAGGGATCCCACAATGGCCAAATTCGAAGGCAGACTACTTTAAAGTGCAACTATCCCTGGGTGGTTTTGGTAATTCCTAACAACATATAGCTCATTAAACTAATGCTATTCAAGATGATCATTTCAGAAAGTTCAATGATTTGCATGGCATGGATTAGGAATGTGGACCCCTCAAAATGCTAAGGACAGACATTGGCTCAAGCTCAAGACTCTACATTTTCATTTTAGTGATCCAAGATCACATTGAGTCCATAGAAAAAGCCAATACTATTAAAAGGGGATGATGTGTTGCTTAATGGCTTGCTTGCTCAAAATGCTTAGTGATATGCTCCAAAATCCCTCAACTACTTTCTCATATCCACATATGTCCCAAACCAAAAGTCAAACTCGGCCCCACCGATTTGATCTATCCGGCGCCACCGAGTTCACTTGACATAGCCACTTCCAGAAACATTAGTCACTTCGGTCTCACCGATAGGGATCTCGGTCTCACTGAGATGGGATTCCAATTTCTCTGTTTCCCTTCGCAACGTTTCGGTCCAATCGAGATGAGCGATCGGTCCCACCAAGTTCGTAATGAAAACACTCTATTTCCCTTTCGTAATGTTTCAGTCTCACCGAAATGAGCGATTCGGTCCCATCGAGTTTGCCTGACCAACTCTCTGTTTGCCTAATACAGAAATCGGTCCTACCGAGTTTATGTGATAGGTCTCACCGAGTTGACATGTCGGTCCCACCGAAAATACTAACGTTCACATTTTGAACTAAATCGGTCTGACCGAGTTTCGTGATTCAGTCCAACCGAGTTTGGTAAATTGTGTGTAACGGTTAGATTTTGTGTGGAGGCTATTTATACCCCTCCACCCACTCTTCATACGTGGAGAGAGCCATCAGAACGTGCCTACACTTCCAGCATATATTCTTTGAGAGAGAACCACCTACTCATGTTTTGAGACCAAGATATTCCATTCCAATCACAAGAATCTTGATATCGAGCCTTCCCCAAGTTGCTTTCCACTCAAATCATCTTTCCACCAAATCTAAATCTATGTGAGAGAGTTGAGTGTTGGGGAGACTATCATTTGAAGCACAAGAGCAAGGAGTTCATCATCGACACACCATCTATTACCTTTTGGAGAGTGGTGTCTCCTAGATTGGTTCAGTGTCACTTGGGAGCCTCCGTCAAGATTGTGGAGTTGAACCAAGGAGTTTGTATGAGCAAGGAGTTCGCCTACTTCGTGAAGATCTACCCTAGTGAGGCAAGTCCTTCGTGGGCGATGGCCATGGTGGGATAGACAAGGTTGCTTCTTCGTGGACCCTTCGTGGGTGGAGCCCTCCATGGACTCGCGCAGCCGTTACCCTTCGTGGGTAGAAGTCTCCATCAACGAGGATGTATGATAGCACCACCTATCGGAACCACACCAAAAATCTCCGTGTCTACATTGTGTTTGCTCCCTCCAAACTCCTTCCTTTACCTTCATGTGCAATGTTTTACATTCCGCTGCTATATTCTTAGACTTGCATGTGTAGGTTGATTGCTTGACTTGTGCTAAGTTTGTAAAATCAGCCAAGACTTAAAATTGGGAAAAGGCTAGATTTTTATTTGGTCAAGTAGTCTAATCACCCCCCTCTAGACATACTTTCGATCCTACAAGTGGTACCTGAGCTTTTGTCTCCATTTGCATTGATTTACATAGCTTTTGGTGATCATAGCCTTGGTTTCACAGCCTAGGAGAGTATGGCGTCTAGCGAGGGAAATTACCACCATAGAGGTCCTTACTTTGATGGTACTAATTTTGCCAGTTGGAAGCATAAGATGAAAATGCATATTCTTGGACATAACCCCACCGTTTGGGCTATTGTGTGTATTGGCTTGCAAGGTGAATTCTTTGATAGGAGAGAACCGAACCGTGAAGCTATCGCGAAAGAGTTGAAGATGCTGCAATACAATGCTCAAGCGTGTGATATCATCTTCAATGGATTGTGCCTTGAAGAAATCAACAAAATAAGCCGTCTTGAGAATGAAAGGAAATTTGGGATACTTTGATTGATATGCACGAGGGTACCGACTCCATCAAGGAATCCAAATTGGATGTGCTTCAAAGTCAACTTGACAAGTTCAAATTGAAGGATGGTGAAGGTGTCGTTGAAATGTACCCTAGGCTTTCTCTCATCACAAATGAGATTTCCGGCTTAGGAAGTGAAGAGATGACCGATAGATTCATCATCAAGAGGATCCTAAGAGCCTGGGATGAAAACAATGATACCATGTGCACATTGATCCAAATGATGCCCAACTACAAAGATCTCAAACCAACGGAAGTAATTGTAAGAATTGTTGCACATGAGATGTCACTCAAGGATAAGGAAGAGCTTCACAACAAGATTGGTGGTGCTTACAAAGCCTCATGTGACGCTCCTACATCATCAAGTGAGAAACATGCCTTCAATGAAGAATTGAGCTTAATGGTGAAGATCTTCGACAAGTTCTACAAGAGTAGAAGCAAAGAAAGAAGTTCCAAGTCAAGGTCCTACAATGACAAAAGATCTCCTTGTCGTGAGCGTAATTGCTACAATTGTGGAAGACCCAGACACTACTCTAATGAGTGTACGCCCGCCTACAAAAGAGGGGAAGATTGACCCAAAAGGAGAAGTAGAAGAGAAGAATCACCTCCAAGAGGGAGAAGGAGTAGAGATGATCGTTCTGAACGAAGAACATCTCGAAGAAGCAAGGATTCAAAAAGGAAGGAGAAGTCATCAAGGAGCTACACAAAACGAAGACATCAATCTCATGTTGGTGAATGGGTATCCGGCTCCGACTCTGACCATCACTCTGAAAGAAGTTATCACTCCGACTTCAAATATACTCAAGATGAAGGAGTTGCCGGTCTAGCACTTGTGTCAACCAACATGATACGTCTTCAACGTATCTATAATTTATGAAGTATTCATTGTGACGCCCCCGATTTGACCGTACACTAACCATACACGCAAATGTGTACGATCAAGATCAGGGACTCACGGTAAGATATCACAACACAACTCTAGACACAAATTAAAATAATACAAGCTTTATATTACAAGCTAGGGGCCTTGAAGGCTCGAATACATCAGCTCGAATACAAACGAGTCAGCGGAAGCAACAATATCTGAGTATAGACATAAGTTAAACAAGTTTGCCTTAAGAAGGCTAGCACAAACTAGGATACATATCGAAAGAGGCACAGGCCTCCTGCCTGGGATCCTCCTAAACTACTCCTGGTTGTCGTCAGCGGGCTGCACATAGTAGTAGGCACCTCCCGAGTAGTAGTAGTCGTCATCGACAGTGGCGTCTGGCTCCTGGACTCCAACGTCTGGTCGCAGCAATCGGCTATAGAAAGGGGGAAAAGGGGGAGCAAGGCAACCGTGAGTACTCATCCAAAGTACTCGCAAGCAAGGAGCTACACTACATATGTAGGCATTGGTATCAAATGGCAAAAGGGGTAACATATGTGGACTGAACTGTGGAATGCCGGAATAAGAGGGGGATAGCTAGTCCTATCGAAGACTATGCTTCTGGTAACCTCCATCTTGCAGCAGAAGAAGAGAGTATATGGTAAGTTCACCAAGTAACATCGCATAGCATAACCCTAACCGATGATCCTCCCCTCGTCGCCCGGTGAGAGAGTGTTCACTGGTTGTATCTGACACTTGGAAGGATGTGTTTTATTAAGTATTCGGTTCTAGTTGTCATAAGGTCAAGGTACAACTCCAAGTCGTCCTGTTACCGAAGATCACGACTATTCGAATAGATTAACGTCCATGCAGGGGTGCACCACATTTCCCAACACGCTCGATCCCCTTTGTCCGGACACATTTTCCTGGGTCATGACCGGCCTCGAAAGGTCAACACGTCGCGGCCCTACCTAGGGACAACAGAGAGGTCAGCACGCCGGTCTAAATCCTATGGCGCAGGGGTCTGGGCCCATTGCCCATTGCACACCTGCACATTGCGAACGTGGCCGGCGAGCATACCTAGCCTCCCTTATACAAGAGCAGGCGTTCTAGTCCAACCCGGTGCGTGTTGCTCAGTCGCTGATGTCACGAAGGCTTCGGCTGATACCACGATGTCGAGTGCCCATAACTGTTCCCGCGTAGTTGGTTAGTGCGTATAGGCCAGTGGCCAGACTCAGATCAAATACCAAGATCTCGTTAAGCGTGTTATTTTGAATTAACCATGAACGCCGACTAGGGCCAGGCCCACCGCTCTCCTAGGTGGTCTCAACCTACCCTGTCGCTCCGCCACAAAGATTCACTCAGAGGGCCGTCCGGACAAACGTCCTCTCGGACCCAATCCGTGAATCATTCGCGGGTACTCTACGAGCCGACCGACTTTAGTCACCACATGTGTCATGTATAAAGTATATAGTATATACCCGTGATCACCTCCCGAGTGATCACAATGGTATAGCATGGCAGACGGACAAGAATGTAGGGCCACTGATGATAAACTAGCATCCTATACTAAGCATTAGGATTGCAGGTAAAGGTAACAACAGTAGTAGCAAGGACAGGCTATGCATCATGATAGGATTAACAGAAAGTAGTAACATGCTACTCTACTCTAATGCAAGAAGTAGAGAGAAGAGTAGGCGATATCTGGTGATCAAAGGGGGGGCTTGCCTGGTTGCTCTGGCAAGAGAGAGGGGTCGTCAACACCGTAGTCGTATTGGGTAGCAGCGGCATCAGTGTTGGTGTCTAGCGAGAGAAGAGGGGGAAGAAACAATAAATATCAAGAAAACAGATGCATAGCGATGCATGACATGACAAGTATCGGTGCTAGGGGTGTCCTAACGCGGTATGAGGTGGTACCGGTGAAGCGGGGAAACATCCGGGAAAATATCCCCGGTGTTTCGCGTTTTTGGACAGGTGAACCGGAGGGGGAAAGTTGCGTGTTCTCTATGCTAGGGATGCGTGGTGGACGAATGGGCTACGTATCCGGATTCGTCTCGTCGTTTTTAGCAACTTCCATGTACAACGTTTTTCCATCTGAGCTACGGCTTATTTTATATTAGTTTTATAAGGTTTACATCATTTTTATGATTTATTTAATTATTTCAATCAACACCATCCAGAATAGTGTTTGCTGACGTCATCATGACGTCAGCAGTTGACCTGGTTAACCTGACATGTTGGTCAAGTGGGACTCACCTGTCATTCTCTGTTTAGTTTAATTAGAGTTTAGGTTAATTAGTTAGGCTTAATTAGTTGTTTAGTCTAATTAAACAAAATTAATTAAGTTAATTAAGTTAATTAATTATTATTATTATAATATTTTTTTATATATTTATATTTTTTTTCATTTTTGTTCTGGGCAAGGCCCACTTGTCATAGGCCCGGGGGTGGCACTGGCCCAGTGCTCAGTGGCCAATAGGCTAAAGCGGGTCGGGTGCAACGAGTGCCAGGAGCGCGTGCTCGCCCGCAGGGAGCGCGGCATGGCGAGGCCAGTGGCCAGGACGGCCTGCCGGCGGCGGGCACGGCCGCGTGTGGAGGGGGAGTGGCCGTGGCCGAGCCAGACGGGCGCGGCCCCGACGCGCTGGTCGCGACGGTGGCTGGGTCCAGCTGGGAGGCGAGCGGGGCATGTGCGGGAGGGGGCTGGAGTGGCCAGAATGGCGCGGTGCGCGTGCTAGCGATGCACGGCGAGGGAGAGGCGAGCGCGAGGGGAGCTCACAGGGGGAGGCCAGGAGGGGCGCGAGGCGCTGGTGGCGCTTGACGTGGCCAGCGGGCGCGGGGGCCATGATGAGCGCGGGGCGGCGGTGAGCCGCAGCGGCAGAGCGGCAGGGGAAGGGGGCGCCGTGGGGGTAGAGCGGCGTGCGAGCGAGGAGAAGACATGGAGATCCGGGGCGCGGGCGACGCACAGGTGCGCGCGTGCGGTGGGTGGCGCGGCATGGTGAGCGGGAGAGACGGGGCGTGGCAGACGACGTGGTCGGCGCGCGGCGACAGGCGGAGCGAGCGAAGAAGCGAGGGAGAGAGGGGGACGCGGGCTCACGGTGATTCGTAGGGCAACAGCAGTGGGGCACGAGGTGGAGACGGGGACGACAGCAGAGAGGAAGCAGGCGGGCGAGGTCCAGGCGGGGAGGGGGGGGGGCGCCGGCGTGGTAGTGACAGCGGGGTTTGATCCGGGCGGCGGCGTCGTGGACGGGATCGGGCCCTCCCGATCCAGATCCAACTAGAGAGGGGGGAGGGGAACGAGAGGGAGACGTGGGGGGAAGTGGTGCGGTTAGGGGTTAGGGTTTCGACACCAGGGGATAAGGGAGTGGGGACGGGCGAGTCAGGCCAGTGGGCTTGCCAGCTAGGCCTTTTGGCCATTTGGCCAGGGGGTTGGGTTTGCTTTTTTTGTTAGTTTTGTTTTTTTGTTTTTATTCTTTTAGTTTTATTTTTCTTTTAGTTTTAGTTTTAGTTTTTCTTTTTATTTATTTCCTTTTCTGTTTTAATTCATTTTAAAATACCTAGGCATTTTATAAAAATGTGTTTATTACCACATTATTACATATGCAAAATATGGCACCTCCCGAACATTTTTGTTTTGAATTTTGAAAAACTCTTATTGTTGACATTATTCGAATTTGAATATTTGAAACGGTTTGGAACCAACGCAAGGTTAACAACAGTAATCATGGTGACGTGGCACCATTAGCGTGGGATTACTATAGCTTAATTACCCGGGTGTTACAAAACTCCTCCACTACAAGAAATCTCGTCCCGAGATTTAGGAGGTAGAAGGAAACAGTGCGGGGTATTCATCACGCAGGCGGTCCTTGCGTTCCCTAGTGGCTTCATCTTCAGAGTGATGCGACCACTGGACCTTGAGGAATTTGATCGCTTTCTGACGTTTGTGGCGTTCAGCTTGGTCGAGAATGCGGACCGGATGCTCTTTATAGGAGAGGTCCTGTTCCAATTTGAGCACTTCATGATCCACTGCTCGGAATGGATCCTTGAAGCAACGGCGGAGCTGTGACACGTGGAACACATCGTGAACCTGAGAAAGGTTCAGCGGAAGCTCCAGTTGATATGCCACTTTTCCATGCCTTTCGAGAATAGTGAAGGGACCGATATAGCGAGGAGCTAGCTTGCCCTTGATCCCGAAGTGGTGGGCACCCTTCATTGGTGTAACTCGAAGATAAGCCTTTTTGCCAGGTTGATAGACCATGTCTTTGTGATGACGGTCATACTAACTTTTCTGACGTGACTGAGCAGTCTTGAGATTCTCGCGAATAATGCGGACTTGTTCTTTGGCCTGTTGGATAATATCCGGACCGAAGAGTGGACGTTCCCCAGTTCCTGACCAGTTCAGAGGGGTTCGACACTTTCGTCCATATAACACTTCGAAGGGGGACATCTTCAGACTAGCTTGATAGCTATTATTATAAGAGAACTCGGCATATGGAAGAGATTCCTCCCATTTCTTGCCGAAGGAAATTACACAAGCTCGAAGCATGTCTTTGAGAACTTGGTTGACACGTTCAACCTGCCCTTGCGACTGAGGATGAAACGCAGTACTGAACGACAAATGAGTTCCCATAGCTTCTTGGAAACTTGCCCAGAATCTTGAAGTGAATAAGCTGCCATGGTCTGAACTGATAACCAGTGGAATACGGTGAAGTGAAACAATTCTGGACATGTAGAGAGTTGCAAGCTGACTAGCAGTGATTGTTTCTTTGACCGCCAGAAAATGTGCAACTTTAGAAAGCCGGCCAATGACAACAAGAATAACATCATTAGCTTTCTGCGATTTTGGGAAACCCAGTGACGAAATCCATTTCAACATGGTCCCATTTCCATTCAGGAATATAGATAGGTTGTAGAGTTCCATCAGGCCTTTGATGCTCTGCTTTGATACGACGGCAAACGTCACACTCAGCAACATAGCGAGCAATGTCCTGCTTCATATTAGACCGCCAGAATCTCTGACGGATGTCCTGGTACATCTTTGTACTACCGGGATGAATAGACAAAGGCGTATCATGAGCTTCTTTCATAATCTTTTTAGTCTGATCCAGGTTTTTCCTCGAACATGGTACCACTAGCCGGCCTTTGAAGTACAAGGCGCCATCATCGGCGATAGTGAAGAATGAGGGCTTTCCTTCTGCTAGATGGCGTTTAATCTTATGGACTTAGGAGTCATAACCTTGAATAGTCTTTATAGCATCTACGAGATCTGGTACGACAGCCAGGGTATTTAGAGAACCCTTAGTAACAACACGAAGATTCATCTTTTGGAACTCTGGGGGAGGGGGAGCGAGTGCACGAGGGGGAACAATATGAAGGTTTAGCTTTTTGAATTCTTCAACAAGTGAGGGCTGAACTTTGTGAACCTGGAGGTCATTGCAGTAAGACTTGCGGCTCAAGGCATCAGCCATTACATTAGCCTTGCTCGGGGGGTATAGGATATACCCATGTCAAAGTCTGCAATAGTCTCCATCCATCTCTGCTGACGGAGGTTCAGGTCTGGTTGAGTAAACAGGTACTTCAGACTTTGGTGGTCGGTGAAGATCTCGCAACGATTACCGAGAAGGTAATGTCGCCACTGCTTCAGTGCATGAATGACAACAGCAAGCTCGAGGTCGTGAACTGGGTAGTTTTCTTCATGAGGGCGCAGTTGACGAGAGGCATAAGCAATCACTCTGCGCTCTTGCATTAGGACACAACCTAATCCTTGACGGGAAGCGTCGTAGTAAATGACGAAGTCCTTCTTAGTATCAGGTGGAGCAAGCACTAGGGCAGAAGTCAACTTGTCTTTGAGCGCCTGGAAACTTTCCTGACACTTGTCTGTCCATTGGAACTTGACACCCTTATGCAGTAGATTAGTCAGAGGCCTAGCGATCTTGGAGAAGTTCTCGACGAATCAACGGCAATAGCTGGCGAGACCGAGAAAACTTCGGACTTGCTTGACATTCTTCGGAGGAGTCCAATCGAGAATAGCCTGAACTAGGGTTGAAGGCAATACCATCCTTGGAAATGACATTCCCAAGATAGGCTACTTCGGGGAGCCAGAACTCACACTTGGAATACTTAGCATACAGTTGATGCTCTCGAAGCTTTTCCAGCACAAGACGAAGATGTTCAGCATGTTCTTCTTTGTTCTTGGAAAATACCAGGATATCATCTAGATAAACCACGACGAACTTGTCGAGGTAATCCATGAATATGTAGTTCATCAGACGAGAGAAGGTGGCGGGAGCATTCGTTAAGCCGAATGACATGACGGTGTACTCGTATGACCCATACCGAGTCACGAAGGCGGTCTTTGGGATATCCTCTTCACGAACACGGATCTGGTGGTAACCCAACCTCAAGTCGAGTTTGGAGAACACTGATGAGCTAGCCAGTTGATCATAAAGATCATTGATCCGAGGAAGAGGGTATTTGTTCTGAATGGTAGCTTGGTTTATAGGACGGTAGTCTTGGACTAATCGATTTGTCCCATCCTTCTTCTTAACAAAGAGAGAAGGTGCTCCCCAAGGAGAGCAACTTGGGCGAATGAAACCTTTGCTAAGAGATTTGTCGATTTCCTCCTTAAGCTCAATGACTTCATGTGGCGGCATCTTGTAGGGTCATTTGGCTATAGGAGTGGTGCCTAGTTTCAAGTCGATAATGAATTCGACAGATCTAGCAGGGGGAATCCCTAGAAGTTCTTCCGAAAAGACGTCTTGGAATTCACAAACGACGGGAATGTTTTCAATGCCCTCGAGTGGTGCCGTGTTCAATGCATTCATGGCATAAAGCCGTGCCTCGGCATTCTAAACTAGATGAGCTTGGTAAGCAATTATTTCATCAGAAGGGTGTAGCAGATGGACGGTCTTAGTGGCGCAAACTATAGATGCAGTATGCACTTTCAACCAATCCATTCCCAGAATGAGGTCGATGCTACAGGACTTCAGTACGATGGGAGAGACAAGGAATTCCAGTCCTTCAATTTCAACGGGAACGTTGTGACTAACCATAGAGGTTTGACATTGGCCCGGAGGAGTGTGTACCACGATCGCAGTGTTCATCTCTTCGTATTTAATGCCATGCATGAATGCAAACTCAGCTGATCTGAATGAATGTGATGCTCCTTTATCAAATAAAACGGATGCTGGTACAAAATTTACGAGGAGTGTACCCATCACAGTAGCAGGCTGGTCTAGAACTTCAGTCAAATGAACGTGGTTGGCATGAACACGGCCATAAGACCTGGCCTTGTTGTTGCGAGGCTGGTTTCTTCCACGGCCAGCTGCAGGGAGGGCCAGTTGATTCTGGTTCTGGTTGCATTCCCTAGCACGGTGTCTTGGCTGATCACACCTGAAGCACAGACCATTATTGGGAGTGGGAACATGAGCTCGGGGTGGTGGAGCTGGAAGTCTTGGCTGCCTAGTTGGTGGGGGAGGCAGACATGCTGCAGCATAGGACTGCCTTGGAGCAGGTGCAGTTGGCTGGTACATGCTATTGGGAATCCATATCCTACGCTTCTGTGAGGACAGGCCCGAAGATGAGCCCGTGTCACGGTTGCGCCTGTGAGAGCTCTGGTGTTCCTGCAGACTAGTTTCGACATTGACGGCCTTGTTCACCAAGGTGGCGAAATCAGCAAAGTCATGCACTAAAAGTGCGAGCTTGATGTCAGCTTGG
Organism: Triticum urartu; assembly: GCF_003073215.2. Classification (NCBI taxonomy): domain Eukaryota; kingdom Viridiplantae; phylum Streptophyta; class Magnoliopsida; order Poales; family Poaceae; genus Triticum; species Triticum urartu. Next base: position 319,478,804 of record NC_053024.1, on the reverse strand, counting down.
AGGCCATCACGGAACTTCTCCTGTCTGCGTGCATCAGTTGCAATGTCTTCTTCAGCATAGCGGGACAGATCCAGAAACTCCCGCAGATAAGCTTACACCGTTTTGTTGCCCTGAGTGAGGTTGCGGAACTCGCGCTTCTTCCGGTCCATGACTCCCTGAGGAATGAAGCGGGCACGGAAAGCAGCTTGGAAGTCTAGCCAGGTGATGATTGTTCCAACTGGCAGAGTACGCCTGTGATTGTCCCACCATTGAGCAGCGGTTCCCTTCAATAAGAAGGAAGCAAAGGTGACATAGCTGGTAGGGGCTACATCAGCAGACTCCATCTCATAGGTGATGTCACGGAGCCAGTCATCAGCATCCAGAGGCTGAGTTGAGCTGCGGTACACAGTTGGGTTGAGGCGCATGAAATCCCGCAGAGTCACTTGGGTTGGCTGCTGGTTCATATTGGGGTGAGGAATCTGAGCCATAATATTCTCCATGAACTGGCGATTCAGCTCAAACTGTTGCATCATCCCAGCCATGTACTCAGGCGGGGGTGGGGGATGGCCACCACGACCGCGACCACATGGTCTAACCATCCTGCTAATATATAACAGGGGTAGTTCAGCATTGAGAATTTGCAAGGACAAGAATCATTAATGATGAAACATGCATAATGAAAGGAACATGATAGATACTACATAGTAGTTGGCATATCTTACAAAAGGGGTCATGCATAGAGTTCGGTACACAGAGTTTAGCACAAAGACTAAGAACATCATAGGCGGCACGCAGGCTCGCGGCGAATACATCTAACACTAACAAGCAAACCTACATCAGTCCCAGGAGGAAGTGGAGGTAGGTGTAGCCTGACAGCTGGTAGTGACGAGAAGGGAAGTCCTCCACATGAGTAGCCTGGGGTCCGCGGATACTCTGGTGCGGAACCCAACGCGCAGGTGGCAGAAGAGGACCAAGTGCGGGAGAGTAGCCCCCCACATCTGGCCAGCCGACGCCCTGGGGCATCACGGTCCTGGCATGGTAGATCACAGAACGCGATAGATCACCAGATCGGACAGAGGGGTGCAACAGCGTCAGAGCACGGTACATGTGCTGACGGGTGGTGTACAACTCGTGGCGAAGAGCTCGATTAGCTCAATCCAGCCCATCAGCATGCAGAACCAGGTTCTGATGGTAGAAGGGCTCTCGGATGACAATGGAGTAGGCAGCAGTGTAGTACCCCTCCACACCAACATCGGATGCGATAGCAATGTGCCTGAAAGGGGAGGTGTCAAAGTCCCGATACTCTCCACGAAGACGTGTCAGAGCAGCATAAGCAGCATCGTGGACCGCCATGTCGATAGTCAATCCAACACCATGAGCAGTGTGCAGCACGGTAGTGGAGCCATACTCCCGAGAGTAGGGGTGGTCGATGGCACGATACTGCTCCTGGTTGAAGTCTTGGTAGTCCTCGTAGATAGTGTACTAAGGGTGCCAGCGATAACCCAGATAGGTCATCATCTCAACCAACACAGTAGGTGATCCCGAGGCACCAATGGCCGTCGTGTGGCGCACAACCTGTCTCATGGGTTCCATCTGAAAACAAAGATGTTTTCAAACGAGTCAAATGACAATGTGGATAATGTTCAAATACTACTCTAAAGAATAACTAGGGCTTATCCAACTTTGGGGTGAACGTGATCACGTGATCCTAATGTTAGAGTCAGTAAAATTGTTAAACCCGAGTAGAAGAGAGTTCAGAGCCCCAGAGTAAGGATCGAGTAGTAAAAGATCCTAATACCACCCAGATGGCGACGTGGGCCCGTAAGGCACACAACCATGTAGGTAAAAAGTTTTGTAATATCTAGACTCGACTTTGGCCAATGAGTGTGGAAGGGGGATTCCTACATGCAGTCGGCTCTGATACCAACTTGTGACGCCCCCAATTTGACCGTACACTAATCATACACGCAAATGTGTATGATCAAGATCAGGGACTCATGAGAAGATATCACAACACAACTCTAGACACAAATTAAAATAATACAAGCTTTATATTACATGCCAGGGCCTCGAAGGCTCAAATACATCAGCTCGAATACAAATGAGTCAGCGGAAGCAACAATATCTGAGTACAGACATAAGTTAAACAAGTTTGCCTTAAGAAGGCTAGCACAAACTGGGATATGATCGAAAGAGGCGCAGGCCTCCTGCCTGGGATCCTCCTAAACTACTCCTGGTCGTCGTCAGCGGGCTGCACGTAGTAGTACGCACCTCCCAAGTAGTAGTAGTCGTCATGGACAATGGCGTCTAGCTCCTGGAATCCAATGTCTGGTCGCAGAAATCGGGTATAGAAAGGGGGAAAAGGGGGAGCAAGGCAACCGTGAGTACTCATCCAAAGTACTCGCAAGCAAGGAGCTCCACTACATATGTATGCATTGGTATCAAATGGCAAAAGGGGTAACATATGTGTACTGAACCGCAGAATGCTGAAATAAGAGGGGGATAGCTAGTCCTATCGAAGACTACGCTTTTGGTAACCTCCATCTTGCAGCAGAAGAAGAGAGTAGATGGTAAGTTCACCAAGTAACATCGCATAGCATAACCCAAACCGTTGATCCTCCCCTCGTCGCCCGATGAGAGAGCGATCACCGATTGTATCTAGCACTTTGAAGGATGTGTTTTATTAAGTATCCGGTTCTAGTTGTCATAAGGTCAAGGTACAACTCCAAGTCATCCTGTTACGAAGATCATGGCTATTCGAATAGATTAACTTCCATGCAGGGGTGCACCACATTTCCCAACACGCTCGACCCCCTTTGTCCGGACACACTTTCCTGGGTCATGCCCGGCCTCGGAAGATCAACACGTCGCAGCCCTACCTAGGTGCAACAGAGAGGTCAGCACACCAGTCTAAATCCTATGGCGCAGGGGTCTGGGCCCATCGCCCATTGCACACCTGCACGTTGCGAACACGGCCATTGAGCAGACCTAGCCTCCCTTATACAATAGCAGGCGTTCCAGTCCAACCCAGCACGCGCCGCTCAGTTGCTGACGTCACGAAGGCTCCGACTGATACCACGACGTCGAGTGCCCATAACTGTTCCCGTGTAGCTGGTTAGTGCGTATAGGCCAGTGGCCAGACTCAGATCAAATACCAAGATCTCGTTAAGCATGTTATTTTGAAATAACCACGGATGCCGACTAGGTCCAGGCCCACCTCTCTCCTAGGTGGTCTCAACCTACCCTGTCGCTCCGCCACAAAGATTCACTCAGAGGGCCGTCCGGACAAACGTCCTTTCGGACCCAATCCGTGAATCACTCGCGGGTACTCTATGAGCCGACCCGACTTTAGTCACCACATGTGTCATGTATAAAGTATATAATATATACCCATGATCAGCTCCCGAGTGATCACGACCCCGTAGTATAGCATGGTAGACAGACAAGAATGTAGGGCCACTGATGATAAACTAGCATCCTATACTAAGCATTAGGATTGCAGGTAAATGTAACAACAATAGTAGCAAGGACAGGCTATGCATCAGGATAGGATTAACGGAAAGCAGTAACATGCTACTCTACTCTAATGCAAGAAGTAGAGAGAAGAGTAGGCGATATCTAGTGATCAAAGGGGGGGGGCTTGCCTGGTTGCTCTGGCAAGAGAGAGGGGTCGTCAACACCGTAGTCATACTGGGTAGTAGCAGCGTCGGTCTTGGTGTCTAGCGAGAGAAGAGGGGGAAGAAACAATAAATATCAAGCAAACAGATGCATAGCGATGCATGACATGACAAGTATCGGCGCTTGGGGTGCCCTAACGCGGTATGAGGTGGTACCGGTGAAGGGGGGAAACATCCGGGAAAATATCCCCGTTGTTTCACATTTTCGGACAGATGAACCGGAGGGGGAAAGTTGCATGTTCGCTATGCTAGGGATGCGTGGTGGACGAACGGGCTGCGTATCCGGATTCGTCTCGTCGTTCTAAGCAACTTTCATGTACAAAGTTTTTCCATCTGAGCTACAGTTTATTTTATATTAATTTTAAAAGGTTTAAAACATTTGTAGGATTTATTTAATTATTTAAATCAACATTATCCAGAATAGTGTTTGCTGACGTCATCATGACATGAGCAGTTGACCTGGTCAACCTGACATGTGCTTCTTGTGGGACCCACGTGTCATTCTCTGTTTAGGTTAATTAGTTAGGCTTAATTAGTTGTTTTGTCTAATTAAACAAAATTAATTAAATTAATTAATAATAATTATTATTATTATATTTTTTATTATATATATATATTTTTTTCATTTTCGTTCTGGGCAATGCCCACTTGTCATAGGCCCCGGGGGGGGGGGGGCACTGGCCCTGTGATCAGTGGCCAATAGGCCAAAGCGGGTAGGGCGCAACGAGCGCCAGGAGCGGGTGCTCGCCCGCATGGAGCGCTGCGGGGCGAGGCCAGTGTCCAGGACGGCCTGCCAGCGGCGGGCACAGCTGTAACGCCCCGCTTGTAAATTTCCATAATTGTATTCCAACTCTTGCCATTTTCGGCACTAAGTTATCATATTTCCTCGTGGTTGGGTTTTGTCTTCGTTTTGCATGTTGTCCATGTCATGCATCTCATATCATGTCACCATGTGCATCGCATTTGCATACGTGTTCGTCTCATGCATCCAAGCATTTTCCTCGTTGTCCATTTTGCATTCTGGCACTCCTATGTCCTCCGGCGTACCCTTTTGCCTCTTTTCGTGTGCGATTGTTAAACGTTCTCGGATTGGACTGAGACTTGCCAAGCGGCCTTGGTACACTACCGGTAGACCGTCTGTCAAGTTTCGTGCCATTTGGACTTCGTTTGATACTCCAACGATTAACCGAGGAACCGTAAAGGCCTCGTGTGTGTTGCAGCCCAACACCCCTCCAAAGTGGCCCAAAACCCAGCTAAACCCCCTCCATCCTCTCGGTCGTTCGATCACGATCACGTGGCCAAAAACCGCACCTCATTTGGACTCTCCTAACTCCCTCTATCTATAAATAGGTCTCCCCCTCCGAAACTCCCGCAGTCCAAAACCGTAGCCCGCTCCTCCGCGCCGCCGGACACGTCCGCCGCAGGCTGGACGCGGCCGCCACCACCCGCGTCCAACCGCAAACCGCCATGTGGCAGAGCCACCACCCACCGCCGCTAGCCCGCCCGAGCCCGGGTCGGGCCCCCCGAGCCCGCGAGCTCCGCTCCCGCGGGTCAACGCCGCGCCTGCCCGCCACCGCGCCGGATTTTCCTCACCGGCGACCTCGCCACCTCGCCGGTCAACGCCGACGCTGCCCGGCTTCGCCGCCTCGCCTCGCACCTCCCAGAGCCGCATCTCCTCCGCCAGACCCCATCGCGGCTGCCGCCTCCTCCCTGCAGTTCCGGCGACTCCGGTGAGTCCATTCTCCTATGATCCGGCAAGTCCACCATCTCCGGCCACCGCAGCATCAACTCCGTCCGGCTTCTCCGTTCATCCTAGATCCGCGTGCAAACCCTAGATCTGGAATTCAGAGGTTGATTTCGTCTAAGTCATTTTTTGCTATTATTTTAGCCCCCGTTCATCATGCCATATCTCTGCATCCGTAGCTCTGTTTTGCGCGTGTGGTATATCGAATTGTTCGCCTGGATGTGTTCTTCATTTCATTCCATTGCATCATGCTTGTTTGAGTCCATATTGATGCCCTAAATGCTGTTGCAAGAGTGCTATATAATGTTAGTTTCTGTTTCTTAACAAATGATGGACATTTGTCATGTTTGCCATGTTTAATGTGTGCCTCCTATGAACTTGAGCCCTACATGTGTTTTGGGCTATGCCATGCCATCTTTACAGGGGTGTATGCCATGTATTTTTGTGATCAATGTGGTGACTAGCACAAGCATGGAAAGTAGCTCTCGTGATGTTGCTGATTTCAGGGACTTAGAATTCTTCTAAGTCATTTCCCTGATGTTATTTTTATGCCATGTGTTCATGTTGCTACAGAGTGATCCATGCCTCTTTTGAGCATGTTCAGTGAGGATGATTTTGAGATAGTGTTATGCTCTATCCATCCATGTCTTTTTTTGCATTTATGGAGTTACCTAGCATGACTCAATCTTGCTCTACTTTTGCTATAAAATGTTCCTGGCAGATTGTTTACATGTTAATCAATTTTGCCGAGGTTGTTGTAGTTGATCCATGCAATGCCTTGCTATGAGTTGGTTCTTGGCATGGTTAGCTTCTTCATCATGTCTTATTGCTGTGTGTGTGCTTAGTTTGTCATGAAATGCCTTGTGGTGAGTGCATCGAGCTCGCAAACATGCCTACGTAACTCTGTTTTTGCCATGTCCAGTTTTCTGCTGTCTGAATCTCTTAACAAAACTTGCTATGTTCACATGGGTGCCATCATATTCTATGATTATTTTTGGCTTATGGTCAGTAAGGGACTTTTGTTATATGCTTTGAGTAGTTTCATGCCATGCCTTTATTTGCCATGATATGTTCCTGTAGCATGTTGTTATCTTGCTCCAAACATTGCTTCCTGATGTGTAATTCCTGGAATTTGTTATTTTCACTAAGTCAGTGAACCTGATATCTTTTGCACTTTTGCCATGCTTGTTTGAACCTGCTATTGTGTGAATTAGCCATAGCTCATTGTTCATCTTTTGTCAAACATCTTGAGTGGATCACTGCCATGTGCTTTGTTGCTATGTTAGAGTGCAGTAGCTTAATTTCTTGTTGCATTCTAGGTGGCATCGTGTTGTTAATCATAGAATAGTGCCATTATTGTTTTGCTTGCCATTTGCAAACCGTGCATCCGATTCCGGTGATCTTTATATCGATTTTGACCGAAATCAACTCACCTTTCCAGGGGCGCACTTGGTTTGCCAAGTTGAGGCCTGGTTCAACCGTTTCCTTCCGGAGCATGCATATGCATTGCAATTCACATTCCGCATATCATGGCATGTTTTGCATCATGTTGATTGCGCATTGCACCGTGGTTGATCATGGTTCCCTTTGCTTATGTTCTTGCTTTGGGTAGAGCCAGGAGACGAGTACGTGATCGAGGAACCCGTTGAGTACGCTTATGAGCATCAAGCTTATGTCAACTCGGAGAACTTTGCAGGCAAGATGACCATACCCTCGAAATCACTTCTATCTTTGCTTGCTAGTTGCTCGCTCTATTGCTATGCTTATGCCGCGATACCTACCACATGCTTTATCATGCCTCCCATATTGCCATGTCAAACCTCTAACCCACCTTGTCCTAGCAAACCGTTGTTTGGCTATGTTACCACTTTGCTCAGCCCCTCTTATAGCGTTGCTAGTTGCAGGTGAAGATTGGAGTTTGTTCCTTGTTGGAACATGTTTATTGTTGGGATATCATTATTATATCTTGTTTACTTTAATGCACCTATATACTTGGTAAAGGGTGGAAGGCTGGGCCTTATGCCTGGTGTTTTGTTACACTCTTGCCACCCTAGTTTCCGTCATACCGGTGTTATGTTCCTTGATTTTGCGTTCCTTTCACGATTGGGTCATAATGGGAACCCCTTGACAGTTCGCCTTGAATAAAACTCCTACAACAAGGCCCAACCTTGGTTTTACCATTTGCCACCTAGACTTTTTCCCTTGGGTGTCGCGGACTCAAGGGTCATCTTTATTTTAAACCCCCGGGCCAGTGCTTCTCTAAGTGTTGGTCCAACCTAGAGCACCGTGCGGGGCCGTCCCTTGGCAACTTGGGTTACGTTGGCTCCCGTAAGCTTAGCTTATCCGGTGTGCCCTGAGAACGAGATATGTGCAGCTCCTATCGGGATTTGTTAGCACAGCGGGTGGTCTTGCTGGTCTTGTTTTACCATTGTCGAGATGTCTTGTAACCGGGATTTCGAGTCTGATCGGGCCGTCCTGGGAGAAGGTGTGGGGACCCCGACTCATAAGTCGTGATCACCGAATGCACGTGTACAGTGATCCCAGATATCAATGCTCACTGAACACACAAAAGCTGAATAACAAGAGTCTTACATCCATACATACCGTATTACACAAGTAGGACCATTATGGTCAAGTCTTGAGTATAGCATTGCAGCGGAAATCTTCATTGATAACTTGGACCCATGCCATCTGCTTAACCCTACATGCATTCTAACTGGGAAGCGTCCTAGCTCACATGTTCGTCACCGAAGTATTCTTCTTCATATCATGTTCTTTCATTCCTGGCCAATAAAATAACCAGTGGCAAGCCAATGAGTACTTTGAATGTACTCGCAAGCAACCCATGTTTTGATTCAAGATACAACAATGCATGATATAGGTAAATTTTTGCAGAAAGCTAGTTTTGAGTGCAATGACATGTTCAACAACTTGTAAGACATGCATCAGGAGAATTCAAGTAACCATGAGGACAGGTTACAGATATCATCATAAATAGAGTGGGCATCAACCCAACTCAATCATGTCAAGTCCTTTGACTTGACCCAAGTAGTTCTTCCCACTTATACAAACACATACACTTGTTTGTAAACATGTGGACGTAGACCAAGAGCGGTTACCCAACTATCCTTGACCGTGGACATGGTTATTCGAATAGTTTTACACTCGCGGGGCTTCCGTGTCATCCACGACCCGCGGTACCTCAAGTACCCGGGGTAAGCACCCGATCACTATCTTTCCCTAGACGACACTAACATGGAGTCCACTCGATTGGTAGTAACCCCCGTGCCCAACATTTCACAACTTAAAATTGTGGAGCCTCGCTCCCATATTCATCACATACCACTGGCACGGGGTACCAACGGTGTGTCCGGTGCCCCATAAAAATGTTCTTGGCCGCCCTACCTAGCACGACCCCGTCCCGAGAGAGAGCACCAACTCTCCCCCGTCACTAGTAATGCGGGCTCCAAGCTAGTATCGACCTAGGTAATCAATAATGCCCTTTCCCATATAAGGATAGAGTGGTTGCGCATGTAAGGTTGGAATGACGGTCGCAACTTAAACCAATCCATTTTTGAAAGCAACACACACACTTGCCTCGGTACACCACTTCGTCATCAAGCGGTTACCCATCTCATTATCTCCCTCGGGCATAAGTGGCACCCGACAGGGTTTTCGAAAAGTCCTTTGAAAATACTTTGTCTCCATCACCATGCATATTCCCATCCCTTTTCGCGTAGCAACTACTTTAGCATCCTATCTACTCCCACCGGCATAACCCTCATAAGGAGGTAGGGTCATGCACAATGCAAGTATCAACGAGGAAGTAACGGAAGCAAACCATCAAAGTGGTTCCACCTCATCATGATTCCGTTGCATCAACAATATGGTGCTATATGACATGCATAAAACGGGTTTCATAGACATGGTCAAAGGGCTGCTTGCCTGTTTTAACAAAGTCTTCGAGGTCTTCAAATATCTCTGGTCCAACTCCGAGCATTTCGTGTACTTCGTCAACTATCGTCGAAAGCAACCGTAATAAGCAACACAACAAGGCAGAAAATAAAAGTGCTCTAAAAATATTAATTTGACTTTTCTAGGACATCTCTGGTTAGATGAAAAATAACCAGAGTGGTTTCATTGGAGTTGGGTCAGTGGATGTTTCTAAACATTTTGATATGATGGAATCAAGGGGTTTATGGATTCGCAAGAAGTGTACAAAAATATTTTTTTGAAAAATGAGCAAAGGCACCCATTTAACAAACCATGATTTTAGAAGCATCTAGGAGTTGGTTTCACTGGATTTGGAGTTCAAATGAATTCCCTATGAATTGGCAAAGTTGACAAATATGAAGAAATGGCTCATTATATTGTGTGGCACAGAAAGTATTAAGAAAAATGTTCATAAACTAAGTTATGAACTTAGGAGCATCTGGACATTTGAATCATGGCATTTGGATCAAATTTGAGCACTTTGTGATTTTCCAAAGTTTATGACAAAAATGGAAAAATAGGATTTTGATAAATATTTCCGAAGAGAAAGTTTCTGGAAAAATGTGCGAATAGCACCATGTGATAGATCATGATTTATGGAGCTACTAGAAATTTGAATCATTCGATTTGGAGCTCTGTTGAATTATTTATGGATTTTTGAAGTTGACTTGAAAAAGAAAAAGGAAATAAGGCTTTAACCTTATCCTACGCACAAGGCACCAGATAGACCGTGGGCCGGCCCAGCCGCATGGCCGCATGGGGCGACGTCGAAGGCACCCACACAGAGTGCGCCTTCACCGCGGGGAGGCGTGAGAGGTCGAACCCGCCTCCACTTGCCAGCGTGGCCCGATGGCTGGGCCAGTGACGAGCGGGGCCCACCTGCAGGGCCTTCGTCTTTGTCTTCCTCCCCCGCGCTTGCCTGGCCGAGGGAGCAGAGAGCCCCGACGGCGACTACCGACGCTACTGAGCACCTCTGGCGATGCCCTAGCTATGGATGAGCTCGGCGCCGAACGCCGCATCCACACGTGTATGCCACGACTGCCGGGGATGGTCGAGGCGATGACGGCTTGGACGCCGTCGGACGGTGGCTCGGGCGAGATTGGGCACGGCGCTATGGTGCGCCCTCAGACGAGGGAAAGAGCGTGGGAGCTCCGCCTTGCTTAGGGGAGCCTGTTGGTGGAGAGAGGAGAGGGACAAGAGCTCGGGCTCGGCTGAATTTAGGTGGAGGCCGGCGGCGGCTCTCCGGCCATGGAGGGCTATGGAGGGCACGGGGAGAGGAGGGAGCCGGTCGGGATGACGCGCAGGAGGGAGAGAGAGCAATCGGAAGACAAAGAGGGCTCGGGGTGGCCTTTAAGGGAAGGGGCGAGGTGCACCATGAGCTCATGCGCCGGCGAGGCTGTTGCCGTCACTGCAAGCCACGGGGGCTCACGTGGGCGTGTTCGGGGTGTTTGTATGTGTGGTCTACGTCCAGAGGAAGGGAGAGAAGGAGCGGGGGAGGGCCAGAGCATCGCACGTGTGAGCTCGGCCATTGGAGCTCTCGGGCGGCCGCTGCGCGTGCGATAGGAGGCAACAGGAGGGAGAAGGAAGAGGGGGACAGAGGCGTGGCGTGTCGCGGATGTCGAGGCGCATCGTCGGGCGCGCTAGGGAGGCCCTAGGTGGTCGGAGGCATCGGGCAAAGGGCAGCTACAGTGCAAGGGCACACTGTAGCGCGCTCCAGAGCATGCATATGGCCGGCATGGCCATTTTAAAAGGTCAGGGGCATGTCCACTTGTGTCCTGGAGCTTCCTTGGATGCTCTGGAGTGGTCAGGAGCTAGGGGGGCGTTGCATATAGAAATGAGAGAGAGAGGAGGAGTTGCCATGAGTAAACAGAGAGAGAAAGAGATGGGTTTTACCCCCAAATAATTGAGCTGTTGAAGGAGGAGAGTTATTGGAGGTAGGAGGTGACCTGGGGCAGCTATGGTAAAAAGTTAGAGTCATGGAGATTAGTGGAAGTGGTCAAAAAGGTGGTTTTGGAAATTTTGCAGAAGGTGTTTGTTGCTTGTTTGGGCAAGGAAAAGGATTCCATTTGGCATGAGACTTAACAGGACAAAATGGACAATAGAAATCGGGTGTTTCACCAAGTTTGAGCTCATTTGGGCAAAGTTGCCAATGTAACTTTGGCAAACCCTAGAAATCAACAGAAATGGACTTTCCAAGATTTAGTCATGCAAATCTATTCTCCTTGATGCACCACTTAGTGTAGTGTCATCATTTGAGGTTCTGAACATGTCCACAAAAGTTGAGATCAAAATGAGAAAGTTGCCAATGTAAACTTGTTCAAATTTGGTTCTGGACAGAGAGGGTTTTGGGGCACTTTGATCAAGATAACATTCTCTCCAACTTGTGCCATTTGGTCTAGATGCATTATTACACAATTTGAGCATGTGCACCAAGTTTTAGAGCATTTGGACATGTTTGACAGTGCAAAGTTGTTCAAACTTGAAAAAGGACAGAAGTGGTTTTGAGAGGGTTTCATGGGGTTATACTGTTCTCCATGACATGAGACTTGGCAAGATCATCAAAAATATCATATGTGACATGCTAGAATTTTCTTGGAAGTTTTGGGGAATATTTCCTTTGTAAATATTTCAAAAGCTTGAAATATCCAGAAAGGGTTTTTGAGGGATTTGAACAATATTTTACACATGACCATGTGTTGAAACTCTTATATATGGACAATATATGTCCACTGAGTTTCCCTAGGTTTTTCCCAAATATTTTTGAAGCATTAAAATAATGTTAACCTTTTAAAGACCATTTCTGGCCTTAAGAAGAAGCCTTTAAATGAAATAGGAAAACAACTTTTAAAATTATAATTTTGTGGTTTCTGGGTATCCTATATGTAATAGGAGTCAAATATATTTTTGGAAAGATTTTTACTGCCCTTAATTAAGTACTTGCAGTGCAAAACTCAATTCAGGGGGTTTTTGGAAAACTAATTTTTGAAAATACTATTTGGCCAAATTATTTTTGTAAGAAATTATTTTTATGTCCTATACACATGGCATGATCATTGGTTCAAGAGTTTGGAGCAAGGAGATGAAGTATAGGAGTTGGAGGATTTATTTGATTTTTAGAGCACTTGCAAACAACACACAAAATCCAATCAAGGAAAGGTCCAAAACACTCAAAAGTTTTTGTCAAACCATATTTTATCATGATTTATTAGCTTAAGTGTTGTGGCATGAAAATCAGGGTGTGACAGAAGGAATATCCTTCGTTGACCGTGAGAGCTTGTGATGGGCTAAGTTGGGACATCCCTGCAGGGATTTGAACTTTCGAAAGCCGTGCCCGCGGTTATGGGCAGATGGGGATTTGTTAATGTCCGTTTGTAGAAAACCTGAAACTTAACTTAATTAAAATGGATAAACAACGTGTGTAGCCGTGATGGTCTCTTTTCGGCGGAGTCCGGGAAGAGAACACGGTCTCTTGTTATGCTTGAACGTAAGTACTTCTATGATCACTTCTTGATCATAAATTCTTGAACGTGCTTTGCCTTCTCTTCTAGCTCTCTTTTGCGTATGTTAGCTACCATATATGCTAGTGCTTGCTAAAGCTCCACCTCATACCTTTTCCCTACCCATAAGCTTAAATAGTCTTGATCGCGAGGGTGTGAGATTGCTGAGTCCCCATGACTCACAGATTACTTCCAAAACCAGATGCAGGTGCCGATGATGCCATTCCAGGAGATGCGACTGAACTCAAGTGGGAGTTTGATGAGTACTCAGGACATTACTACGTTTCCTTTCCGGACGATCAGTAGTGGAGCCCAGTTGGGGCGATCGGGGATCTTATGCATTTGGGGTTGTCTTTATTTTGGTTCCGTAGTCAGACCTTGATTGTATCTGGATGATTGTAATGCTATATTTATGTATTGTGTGAAGTGGCGATTGTAAGCCAACTCTGTACCTCTTTCTTATTCAGTACATGGGATGTGTAAATATTACCCCTCTTGCGACATTCCTACAATGCGGTTATGCCTCTAAGTCGTGCTTCCACACGTGGGAGATATAGCCGCATCGTGGGTGTTACAAGTTGGTAATCAGAGCCTTCCCCGACTTAGGAGCCCCCTGCTTGATCAAATCGCTGGCGTTGTTGAGTCTAGAAAAATGTTTTGAGTCTTTTAGGATTATATATATCGGAGAGTAGGATTCTTTTTATTCCTCAGTCCCTTTGTCGCTCTGGTGAGGCATCCTGACGTAGGGTTTTGACTCTTCTCTTCTCAAATTTCACTAATTTTTTTAGGATCATGCGGGTATCTTGGAATCGTTTCAATGGTTTTGTGACGAACATTGTTCTTGGTGCCTCCTGACATTTAGGGGTTGTGGCAGTGTCCCAGGGAGTTGAGCTCCGAGGGGTTGTCGTCACAATTTTTTCATTGCAGTTCTGGAATACCTGAGTTTCGCCGACATCGAAAATCTCTTTTATGCAGTTGTTGGTGAGATAACCTCGACGCCACCCAGTACTGGGGTGGGAGTTCGGGAGTATTGCCATAACTCGTATAACGGATGCTTTTCGAAGGTTGAGGTAAATGATTTCCGAAGGTTTCATGGTTATGTGTTGAAGGATGTATACAGCTGGATGTAGGATTTGCTAGTTTTGGGTGAGATATTATGCTTCCCCCGTATCCCCAACACCTGATTGCATAACGAGAAAATTTCAGGAGTTTCATAGGTGGGAATTCATGTAGCTCTAGTTTTTCTTCTGCAGATATTTGGTTTGTGATTGGGTAATCCTTACCAAGTATTTGTTCATGTCCGTACCTTGTTGTTTTATTCATCTACCTCTATCTAAGTGGCTTCTCAATTTATGGAAGTGTGATCATTTAATTTGGAATTCATTCATGCATTTTTGTTCGAATGTTAAGGCTACATGTTGCAATTTCGATCCATTTGATTCAGCTTGAATATATGTCTTTCAAGATGTTAACGGATGTCACCCTCTTCAGGATGGCTCCTCCAACGCGTCAGAATCCGGAACCACCGCCACCACCTCCACCTCCGGAGGCATGGCAAGCTGTGATGGCCGCTACCAACGCCAACACGCAGCTAATTATGCAACTCTTGCAAGAGCGCAACCAAGGAAATCAAGGCAATGGCAACAATCAAACTCAGTTTGCTACCCTCAACCAGTTCCTCGCAAACCAGCCAAAGACGTTCAGTAACAGTGTCGAGGCCACAGACGCTGATGATTGGCTTGTGGATATCTGCAAACATTTCGAGTGCAGCAATGTCAGGCTTGAGGACTTTGTCAAGTTTGCCTCGTTCCAACTCAAAGACCAAGCTGCTGAGTGGTATCAACAATACAAAGATTCTAGAGGAGGTCGTGTGATTACCTGGGATGATTTCCGCCAAGACTTCAGAGCTCACCACATTCCTCAGAGTGTCGTTGAGAGCAAGCGTGAGGAGTTCCGCAATCTAAAGCAAGGCAGCTTGTCTCTTTACCAATACAACATCATGTTCAAGAAGCTCGCTCGTTTCTCCAAGAAAGACGTCCCTGACGAGAAGAGCATGATTTATCAGTTCAGAGGTGGCCTCAGAGAAGATCTGCAACTAGCTCTTGTGCTTTTTGAGCCGAAAAAGTATGATGAATTCTACAACATGGCATTAAAGCAAGAGGCCGCTCAGCTCAAGTGCGATGCTTCTAAGAAGAGAGTCAAGGATGCAACTCCTTCTTCAACTCAAGTGGTAGCTAAGTAGCAAAAGTACTGGTTGCCTCCTCCTCCTCCGTTCCGGCAGCCTTATCAGCAGAAGAGCAAAGGTGGCAATGAATCTTCCCACCCACCCAACCCAGGCTTTCAGAACAAAGCTTCATATCATGCTTCAAGGTCAAGTGCTCCGTATCATAGGCCGCTTTCTGAGGTTACGTGCAACAAGTGTCAGCAGAAGGGTCACTATGCAAACAAATGCTTCAACCAGAGGCGTCTTCCTCCTCCTCCTCCTGTGAGATCTTCCAGCAATGCAGTAGTCAAGTATAATCCCAAGTTTGCAAAGGTCAACATGATGAACGTAGCTCAGGCAGAGGACTCTTCAGAAGTGATCATGGGTAACTTTCCAGTTAACTCTACTCCTGCAAAAGTCCTTTTTGATACTGGTGCATCGCATTTTTTCATGTCAAGATCATTTTTTTCAAAGCATGACTTCGTTTCGGAAATGTTGGGTAAACCTATGGGAGTGGTTTCTCCGGCCAAGTCTATGAGGGCTACCATGATGATCCCGGATGTTTCTATCATGATGGGTGACTATAAGTTTCTGTCTTCTCCAATGGTCCTTGGTGACTCGGATATTGATCTAATTCTCGGCATGTACTGGCTTTCTAAGCACAAGGCTCAGCTTGATTGTGCTACCAGGCAGATTCAATTGACACACTCGTCTGAGGATGTGATCGTCTTTGCCGCTCGTGATGATACCATTCGACTATTTTCTCTCAATGAGAAGGGCGAGTTGGATGCGATCTCTCAGATTCCAGTCGTTTGTGAATATCAAGACGTCTTTCCAGAAGAGCTTCCAGGAATGCCTCCTCACCGGCCAGTTGAATTTGTCATCGATCTTGAGCCTGGCACGAAACTTGTTTGCAAACGTCCTTACAAGCTTGGACTAGAAGAGTTGAAGCAGCTGAAGAAACAACTCGATATACAAGAGCGTATGGGTCTCATCCGACCAAGTTCTTCTCCATGGGGTTGTGGTGTTCTTTTTGTCAAGAAGAAGGATGGAACGTACCAACTTTGTGTCGACTACCGTCCATTGAACAAGAAGACCATAAAGAACAAGTACCCACTTCCCAACATCAATGAGCTTTTCGAACAACTCAAAGGTGCTCAAGTATTCTCCAAGCTTGACCTCCGTATGGGATATCATCAGATTCACATTCGTGAACAAGACATCCCCAAGACAGCATTCAGAACATGCTATGGTTCTTATGAATATACTATCATGTCTTTCGCCTTGTCAACGCTCCTCCAACATTCTCTCGCATGATGAACTTCATCTTCAACCCTTACAGAAATGACTTCGTCTTGGTCTATCTCGATGACATTTTGGTCTTTTCCAAGAACAAGTAGGATCATGCCAAGCACTTGAGTTTGGTGCTGGACAAACTCAGAGAACATCAGTTCTATGTGAAGTTTTCAAAGTGCGAGTTTTGCCTCGATGAGGTTCTCTAACTTGGGCATATCATCTCCGCCAAGGGCATAGCTGTTAATCCTGAGAAGGTGTTTGCAATTGTGAATTGGGAACCGCCTCAGAATGTGAAGCAACTCCGCAGCTTCCTTGGGCTCGCAAGCTATTGTCGAAGGTTCGTTGAGAATTTCTCAAAGATAGCGAAGCCTCTTTCCAACCTCCTCCAGAAGCATGTGAAGTATGTCTGGACGCCTGAATGTGACACCGCTTTCAACACCCTCAAAGAGAAGTTAGTCACAACTCCAATTCTGACTCCTCATGATGAATCCAAAACATTCGAGGTTTTCTGTGATGCTTCCCTTCAAGGTCTCGGTGCTGTGTTAATGCAAGAGAAGAAAGTTGTGGCCTATACCTCCCGCCAGTTGAAGCCCAACGAAAAGAACTACCCCACTCATGACCTCGAGTTGGGGGCAGTTGTCCATGCTCTTTTAACATGGAGACATCTCTTGTTGGGAAGAAAAGTGGACATCTTCACTGATCATAAGAGTTTCAAGTACATCTTCACTCAGCCCAACCTCAACCTTAGGCAGACTCGTTGGGTCGAAATGATTAAGGAGTATAATCTGAGTATTGAATATTCTCCAGGCAAGGCCAATGTCATTGCCGACGCATTGAGCAGGAAGGCTTACTGCAATAGTTTGATTCTCAAGCCCTTCCAACCGGATCTTTGTGAAGCTTTCCGCAAACTTAATCTCCAAGTTGTTCCTTAAGGATTGCTTGCCAACCCGCAAGTCTCTCCTACTTTGGACGATCAGATTCATGTGGCTCAACTTCTTGATGCTATGGTGAAGAAGGTGAAGATTGGGATTGCCAAGAGCCAACCCAAGTGCAAGTGCTATCGCATTGATGACAAAGATACTTTGTTCTTCAAGGATCGCATTGTTGTTCCTAAGGGTGACCTTCGTAAAGTCATTATGAACGAGGCTCACAATTCACTCCTTTCATGCATCCTGGAAGTACAAAGATGTACCATGACCTCAAGCAGTCATACTGGTGGACTCGAATGAAGCGCGAGATTGCTCAGTTCGTGAATGAATGTGATGTCTGCAGAAGAGTGAAAGCAGAACACCAACGACCAGCTGGTGTAACACCCCGGATATAACTTTCCCAATTTGTACTCCAACTCTTGCCGTTTCCGGCGTTAAGTTATATTTATTTTCTCAGGCTTGGGTCTTTGTCTCCGTGTGTTGTTTTCGTTGTCATGCATCTCATATCATGTCATCATGTGCATTGCATTTGCATTCGTGTTCATCTCATGCATTCGAGCATTTTCCCCGTTGTCCGTTTTGCATTTCGGCGCTTCGTTCTCCTCCGGTGGTCATTTCTACCTTTCTTTCGTGTGTGGGGATTAAACATTTCCGGATTGGACTGAGACTTGCCAAGCGGCCTTGGTTTACTACCGGTAGACCGCCTGTCAAGTTTCGTATCATTTGGACTTCGTTTGATACTCCAACGGTTAACCGAGGGACCGAAAAGGCCTCGTGTGTGTTGCAGCCCAGCACCCCTCCAATTTGGCCCAAAACCCACCAAACTCTGCTCCATCATCTAGAGCGTTCGATCACGATCGCGTGGCCGAAAACCGCACCTCATTTGGACTCTCCTAGCTCCCTCTATGCCTATTTAAAGGCCCCCCCCCGAAATTCGGATCTCTTTCCCTCTCCGAAACCCTAAATCGCCCCCCCGCCGCGCCGGACATTGTCCGACCCGGCCGGACACCGCCGCCGCCCTCTCCCGAGCTGCCACGTGGCCGCGCCACCCTCCACCACCGCCGGCCCGCGAGGGCCCAAGGCCGGCCCCCGCCTCCGCGCACCCGGGCCGCGCCCCGCGCCCCGCGCCGCCGTCAACCGCCGCCTCGCGCCGTGCCCCGCGCCGCCGCCCCGCCCGGCTGCCGCCGCCGCCTCGCCCGGCCGCCGCCTCTGGCCACCGTCGCCGCCGCCGCCGCGCGGGTCGCCGCCCCCACCGCCCGCTCCCTCCTCCGGCGAGGATCCGGCCACCCCGGCCTCTCCTCCCCTCGGCAACCTCCATCTCCGGCCACCACCACCATCTCCGGTCGACGAACTCCGGTGAACAGTGCGCGCGCCGGCGAGCCTCGGGAACCGTGCCGATCTGGATCTGAAATTCGACGGTTGACTTTTTATCCCCGGAACCCTAATTTTTATGCAAACTTTGACCGGCTATATCTCCGCATCCGTAGCTCCGTTTTCGGCATATAGCATATCAAAATGTTTGTCTCGATGAGTACATCATTTCATTCCATTGCATCATTTTCATTTGAGTTCATATTGATGCCGGAAATGCTGTTAGAAGAGGGCTTCGTGAGTTAATTGTCAGATCTGCTAGTTCATATTAGACTTTTGTCATTTTTGCCATGATTATTGTGTGCATGTTATGCCATGGTGCTCCACATATGTTTTGTTAAGGGTTTTGTTATCTTTCCATAGGTGCAACCCATGCATTTTTAGGATGTGTGTGATGTCTTGTGCAAGCTTGCAAAGTGAGGCACCCGGTAAATCTGTTTTCAGGGACTTTGGATTTTCAGCAAGTCCTGGGATTGTTTAGTTCATGATGCCATATGTTCATACTGTTTCCTAGTGATCCGTGCCTCTTTTGAGGATGATCAGTAAAGGAGTTTTGTTAATATTGTAGTGCTCTATCCATCCATGTCTTTGTTTGCAATTTTGGAGCATCCTAGCTTGAGTCAATAGAGCTCTACTTTTGCTTCGTGGTGAATCTGGGCAGATTGTCAACTCGTTTGCAATTTTGCCGGTGATGTTGTAGTTGATCCGTACATGCTATGCCATTGTTCTTGCCATATCTAGCTTGCATTTTGTGCCTTCTTAATGGATGTATGATTTCCTTTCCATGACTTGCACCGTAGTGAGTGCATCGAGCTCGTTAACATGCCTTCATGAGTTATATTTCAGCATGTGTCAGTTTTCACTATGTTTTAGCTATGTTCGTGTGCTTGTTAGTATATTTTGTGATCCCTTTTGGCTCAAGATCACTAAGGGTCTTTTGTTAAGCTTGTTGAGTAGCTCCATGCCATGTTCTTATTTGCCATGTTCAGGTCCTGTAGCATGTTGTTTTGTTGCTCCGAAGAGGGCTTGATGATCTGAAATTTCAGACAAGTGTTAATTTCACCAAGTCTGAGATCTGCTTACCATTTGCGTTTTTGCCATGCTTGTTTGAACCTGTTAATGGATGAATTGGCCATGGCTCAGTGCTAGTCTTTTGTTAAGAATCTTGAATGCTTCCTTGCCATGTATTTTGTTGTCATGTTTGAGTGCTGTATCATGCTCATTTCGTTGCATTTAGAGGCCTACTTGCTGTAAATCGCACACCGGTGCCAATTTTAAATCGCTTGCCATTTCCAAACCGTAACTCCGATTCCAGCAATCTTTATATCATTTTCAAGCGATTTCATCTCATCTTTCCAGTGGCACACTTGGTTTTCCAAGTTGAGGCCAGGTTCATGAATTTCCTATCATATCTTGCATTTTGCATCCCGCATCGCATCCCGCATAGCATACCATCATTGCATCTTATTGTTTGAGCTTGCACGTGGTTGATTTTATCCTTGTTGCTTGTTTGTCTTGTTTGGGTAGAGCCGGGAGACGAGTTCGCTAACGAGGAGCCCGTTGAGTTTGCTTTCGAGGATCCAGTCAACTCTGACAGCTTTGCAGGCAAGATGATCATACCCTCGAAATCACTACTATCTTTGCTATGCTAGTTTTGCTCGCTCTTTGCTATGCCAATGCTACGATGCCTACCTTTTGCTTGTCAGCCTCCCAATTGCCATGTAAAGCCTCTAACCCACCATGTCCTAGCAAACCATTGATTGGCTATGTTACCGCTTTGCTCTGCCCCTCTTATAGCGTTGCTAGTTGCAGGTGAAGATTGGAGCCGTTCCTTGTTGGAACATTTATTTACTTGTTGGGATATCATTATATTGCTATGTTATCTTAATGCATCTATATACTTGGTAAAGGGTGGAAGGCTCGGCCTCTCGCCTAGTGTTTTGTTCCACTCTTGCCGCCCTAGTTTCCGTCATATCGGTGTTATGTTCCCGGATTTTGCGTTCCTTACGCGGTTGGGTTATAATGGGAACCCCTTGACAGTCCGCATTGAATAAAACTCCTCCAGCAATGCCCAACCTTGGTTTTATCATTTGCCACCTAGCCCCTTTTTCCCTTGGGTTTCGCGGACTCAAGGGTCATCTTATTTTAATCCCCCCCGGGCCAGTGCTCCTCTGAGTGTTGGTCCAACCTAGAGTACCGTGCGGGGCCGTCCCTTGGCAACTTGGGTTACGTTGGCTCCCGTACGCGTAGCTTATCCAGTGTGCCCTGAGAACGAGATATGTGCAGCTCCTATCGGGATTTGTCGGCACAGCGGGTGGTGTTGCTGGACTTGTTTTACCATTGTCGGAGTTGTCTTGTTGTACCGGGATACCGAGCCTGATCGGAACGTCTCGGGTGGAGGTCTATTCCTTCGTTGACCGTGAGAGCTTGTCATGGGCTAAGTTGGGACTCCCCTGCAGGGATTGAACTTTCGAAAGCCGTGCCCGCGGTTATGGGCAGATGTAAATTTGTTAATGTCTGGTTGTAGATAACTTGAACTTTAATTTAATTAAAATGAATCAACCGTGTGTGTTACCGTGATGGTCTCTTCTCGGTGGAGTCCAGGAAGTGGACACGGTGTTGGAGTTATGTTTGCGCAGGTTGCTCTCTCTAGATTCTCGCTCGCGCCTTGCCTCCTCTTCTCGCTCTCTTTTGCGAATAAGTTAGCCACCATATATGCTAGTCGCTTGCTGCAGCTCCACTTATATTTGCCTTACCCCTTCCTATAAGCATAAATAGTCTTGATCGCGAGGGTGCGAGATTGCTGAGTCCCTGTGGCTCACAGATTCCTATAATACCAGATGCAGGTCCAGGTGATTCCGCTCCAGGTGACGATTACGGGCTCAAGTGGGAGTTCGACGAGGACTCTCAGCGATACTATGTGTCTTTTCCTGATGATCAGTAGTGGTGCCCAGTTGGGGTTGATTCGGGACTGTGTCGCATGTTGGGTTTTTTCTTCTATTTTGGCGTCGTAGTCGGGGCATGAGTGTTTGAATGATGTATGTTATTTATGTACTTTGATTGACGTGGCGAGTGTAAGCCAACTATGTATCTCCCCTTTTACTATTTATATTACATGGGATGTTGTGATGATTGCCTAACTTGCGACATTGCTTTCAATGCGGTTATGTCTCTAAGTCGTGCCTCGACACGTGGGAGCTATAGCCGCATCGAGGGCGTTACAGCTGGTCTCCTCCAACCTCTTGCCATTCCAGAATGGAAGTTTGACCATATTGAGATGGACTTCGTGACTGGATTTCCCAAGTCCAAGCGTGGCAATGATGCTATCTTTGTTGTCATCGACAAGATCACTAAAGTGGCTCATTTTCTTCCTATCAAAGAATCTATCACATCAGCTCAGTTGGCAGAGCTATATACCTCCAGGATTGTCACTTTGCACGACATTCCGCAGTTGATATCTTCAGATTGTGGAAGCATCTTCACCTCTAAGTTCTGGGACTCCTTTCAGAAGGCCATGGGCACCAACATTCGGTTCAGCACAACCTTTCATCCTCAAACTAGTGGACAAGTCGATCGAGTAAATCAAATTCTTGAATATATGCTCAGGGCATGTGTCATTTCTTTCGGTATGAAGTGGGAAGATTGTCTTCCATATGCCGAATTCTCCTACAACAACAGCTTCCAAGCGAGTTCGGGCAAGGCCCCATTCGAGATTCTCTATGGCAGAAAGTGTCGTACTCCTCTTAATTGGTCAGAGACTGGTGAATGCCAACTTCTTGGTAATGACCTGATCACAGAGGCTGAAGAAATGTGCAAAGTCATTCGTGAAAATCTCAAAGCCGCGCAATCGCGCCAGAAGAGTTACTATGATAGCAAGCATCGTGACTTGGCTTTCGAGATCGGAGACCATGTCTACCTCCGCGTCTCTCCAATGAAAGGTACTCGTCGCTTCAGTATCAAAGGGGAGCTTGCCCCTAGATACGCGGGTCCTTTCAAGATCATTGGCAAAAGAGGCGATCTCACCTATAAACTTGAGCTCCCATCCAACTTTGCAAATGTGCACGACGTGTTCCACGTGTCTCAGCTTTGCAAGTGTTTCAAGACTCCTGACCGCACCATCAACTTTGAAGAGATTGATCTCCAAGAAGACTTGTCTTATCATGAGCATCTCGTTGCTATCCTTGAAGAAACTGAGCGCAAGAGTCGCAACAAGTCTATCAAATTCCTAAAAGTGAAGTGGTCACATCATTCCGACCGTGAAACCACCTGGGAACGCGAGGACCACCTCCGTTCCGAATATTCGGAGTTTTTCCAGTTCTAGATCTCGGGACGAGATCCTTTCGTAGTGGTGGAGTGTTGTAACGCCCCGTATGTAACTTGCCATAATTGTATTCCAACTCTTGCCATTTCTGACACTAAGTTATGGTATTCCATCGTGGTTGGGTTTTGTCTTCGTTTTGCATGTTGTCCATGTCATGCATCTCATATCATGTCACCATGTGCATCGCATTTGCATACGTGTTCATCTCATGCATCCGAGCATTTTCCCTATTGTCCGTTTTGCATTCCGGCACTCCTATGTCCTCCGGCGTCCCCTTTTGCCTCTTTTCGTGTGTGAGTGTTAAACATTCTCAGATTGGACCGAGACTTGCCAAGCGGCCTTGGTACACTACCGGTAGACCGCCTGTCATGTTTCGTGCCATTTGGACTTCGTTTGATACTGCAACGGTTAATCGAGGAACCGTAAAGGCCTCGTGTGTGTTTCAGCCCAACACCCCTCCAAAGTGGCCCAAAACCTAGCTAAACACCCACCATCCTCTCGGTTGTTCGATCACGATCGCGTGGCCGAAAACCGCACCTCATTTGGACTCTCCTAGCTCCCTCTATCTATAAATAGGTCTCCCCCTCCGAAATTCCCGCAGCCCAAAACCCTAGCCCGCTCCTCCGCACCACCGGACGCGTCCCCCATCGCCCGCGTCCAACCACAAGCTGCCACGTGGCAGCGCCACCACCCACCGCCGCCGGCCCACCCGATCCCGGGTCGGGCCCCCCGAGCCCGCGAGCTCCGCTCCCGCGGGTCAACGCCGCGCCTCCCCGCGCCGAGCTCCCCGCCACCGCGCCGGATTTTCCTCACCGGCGACCTCGCCACCTCGCCGGTCAACGCCGACGCCGCTCGGCTTTGCCGCCTTGCCTCGCGCCTCCCGGGGCCACATTTCCTCTGCCGGACCCTGTCGCGGCTGCCGCCTCCTCCCTGCAGTTCCGGCGACTCCGGCGAGCCCTTCTCCTCGGATCCGGCAAGTCCACCATCTCCGGCCACCGCAGCATCAACTCCTGCCGGCTTCTCCGTCCATCCTCGATCCGCGTGCAAACCCTAGATCTGGAATTCGAAGGTTGATTTTGTCTAAGTCCTTTTTTGCTATAATTTTAGGCCCTATTCATCATGCCATATCTCTGCATCTGTAGCTTCGTTTTGCCTGTGTGATATATCGAATTGTTCGTCTGGATGTGTTATTCATTTCATTCCATTGCATCATGCTTGTTTGAGTCCATATTGATGCCCTAAATGCTGTTGCAAGAGTGCTATATGATGTTAGTTTCTGTTTCTTAAAAGATTATGGGCATTTGTCATTTTTGCCATGTTTAATGTGTGCCTCCTATGAACTTGAGCCCTACATGTGTTTTGGGCTATGCCATGCCATCTTTACCGGGGTGTATGCCATGTATTTTTCTGATCAATGTAGTGACTAGCACAAGCATGGAAAGTAGCTCTCGTGAGGTTGCTGATTTCAGGGACAGAATTCTTCTAAGTCATTTCCCTGATGTTATTTTTATGCCATGTATTCATGTTGCTACAGAGTGATCCATGCCTCTTTTGAGCATGTTCAGTAAGGATGATTTTGAGATATTGTTATGCTCTATCCATCCATGTCTTTGTTGGCATTTATGGAGTTCCCTAGCATGACTCAATCTTGCTCTACTTTTGCTATAAAATGTTCCTGGCAGATTGTTTACATGTTAATCAATTTTGCCGATGTTTTTGTAGTTGATCCATGCACGCTATGAGTTGGTTCTTGCCATGGTTAGCTTCTTTATCATGTCTTCTTGCTGGGTGTGTGCTTAGTTTGTCATGCAATGCCTTGTGGTGAGTGCATCGAGCTCGCAAACATGCCTACGTAACTCTGTTAACGAAATGCCTCAAGTCTGAATCTGTCAACGGAACTTGCTATGTTCACATGTGTGCCATCATATTCTCTGATCCTTTTTGGC
The DNA here is from genome assembly GCF_003073215.2 of Triticum urartu. NCBI lineage: Eukaryota > Viridiplantae > Streptophyta > Magnoliopsida > Poales > Poaceae > Triticum > Triticum urartu. Next base: position 319,453,848 of record NC_053024.1, on the reverse strand, counting down.
TTATGGTCAGTAAGGGACTTTTGCTATATGCTTTGAGTAATTTCATTCCATGCCTTGATTTTCCATGATATGTTCCTGTAGCATGTTGTTATCTTGCTCCAAACATTGCTTCCTGATGTGTAATTCCTGGAATTTGTTATTTTCACTAAGTCAGTGAACCTGATATCTTTTGCACTTTTGCCATGCTTGTTTGAACCTGCTATTGTGTGAATTAGCCATAGCTCATTGTTCATCTTTTGTCAAACATCTTGAGTGGATCACTGCCATGTGCTTTGTTGCTATGTTAGAGTGCAGTAGCTTAATTTCTTGTTGCATTCTAGGTGGCATCGTGTTGTTAATCATAGAATAGTGCCATTATTGTTTTGCTTGCCATTTGCAAACCGTGCATCCGATTCCGGTGATCTTTATATCGATTTTGACCGAAATCAACTCACCTTTCCAGGGGCGCACTTGGTTTGACAAGTTGAGGCCTGGTTCAACCGTTTCCTTTCGGAGCATGCATATGCATTGCAATTCACATTCCGCATATCATGCCATGTCTTGCATCATGTTGCTTGCGCATTGCACCGTGGTTGATCGTGGTTCCCTTTGCTTGTGTTCTTGCTTTGGGTAGAGCCAGGAGACGAGTACGTGATCGAGGAACCCATTGAGTACGCTTACGAGGATCAAGCTTACGTCAACTCGGAGAACTTTGCAGGCAAGATGACCATACCCTCGAAATCACTTCTATCTTTGCTTGCTAGTTGCTCGCTCTATTGCTATGCCTATGCCGCGATACCTACCACATGCTTTATCATGCCACCCATATTCCCATGTCAAACCTCTAACCCACCTTATCCTAGTAAATCGTTGTTCGGCTATGTTACCACTTTGCTCAGCCCCTCTTATAGCGTTGCTAGTTGCAGGTGAAGATTGGAGTTTGTTCCTTGTTGGAACATGTTTATTGTTGGTATATCATTGTTATATCTTGTGTACTTTAATTCACCTATATACTTGGTAAAGGGTGGAACGCTGGGCCTTATGCCTGGTGTTTTGTTCCACTCTTGCCGCCCTAGTTTCCGTCATACCGGTGTTATGTTCCTTGATTTTGCGTTCCTTTCACGGTTGGGTTATAATGGGAACCCCTTGACAATTAGCCTTGAATAAAACTCCTCTAGCAAGGCCCAACCTTGGTTTTACCATTTGCCACCTAGCCTTTTTCCCTTGGGTTTCGCGGACTCAAGGGTCATCTTTATTTTAAACCCCCGGGCCAGTGCTTCTCTAAGTGTTGGTCCAACCTAGAGCACTGTGTGGGGCCGTCCCTTGGCAAATTGGGTTACTTTGGCTCCCGTATGCTTAGCTTATCCGGTGTACCCTGAGAACGAGATATGTGCAGCTCCTATCAGGATTTGTCGGCACAACGTGTGGTCTTGCTGGTATTGTTTTACCATTGTCGAGATGTCTTGTAACCGGGATTCCGAGTCTGACTGGGCCGTCCTGGGAGAAGGAATATCCTTCGTTGACCGTGAGAGCTTGTGATGGGCTAAGTTGGGACACCCCTGCAGGGATTTGAACTTTCGAAAGCCGTGCCCGCGGTTATGGGCAGATGGGGATTTGTTAATGTACGGTTGTAGAAAACCTGAAACTTAACTTAATTAAAATGGATCAACAGCGTGTGTAGCCGTGATGGTCTCTTTTCGGCAGAGTCCGGGAAGAGAATACGGTCTCGTGTTATGCTTGAACATAAGTAGTTCTAGGATCAGTTCTTGATCATAGATTCTCGAACGTGCTTTGCCTTCTCTTATCGCTCTCTTTTGCGTATGTTAGCCACCATATATGCTAGTGCTTGCTGCAGCTCCACCTCATACCTTTTCCCTACCCATAAGCTTAAATAGTCTTGATCGCGAGGGTGTGAGATTGCTGAGTCCCCGTGACGAACAGATTACTTCCAAAACCAGATTTGTCGATGATGCCATTCTAGGAGATGCGATGAACTCAAGTGGGAGTTCGATGAGGACTCAGGACGTTACTACCTTTCCTTTCTAGACGATCAGTAGTGGAGCCCAGTTGGGGCGATCGGGGATCTTATGCATTTGGGGTTGTCTTTATTTTGGTTCCGTAGTGGGACCTTGATTGTATCTGAATGATTATAATGCTATATTTATGTATTGTGTGAAGTGGCGATTGTAAGCCAACTCTATACCACTTTCTTATTCAGTACATGGGATGTGTAAAGATTACCCCTCTTGCGACATGCCTACAATGCGGTTATGCCTCTAAGTCATGCTCCGACACGTGGGAGATATAGACGCATCGTGGGGGAGTGGCCGTGGGCGAGCCAGACGGGCGCGGCCCCGATGCGCTGGTCGCGACGGTGGCTGGGTCCAGCGGGGAGGCAAGTGGGGCATGTGCGGGAGGGGCCCGGAGTGGCCAGAATGGCACGGTGCGTGCGCTAGCAATGCGCGGCGAGGGAGAGGCAAGCGCGAGGGGAGCTCACAGGGGGAGGCCAGGAGGGGCGCGAGGCGCTGGGGGCGCTTGATGCGACCAGCGAGCGCGTGGGCCATGGTGAGTGCGGGGCGGCGGTGAGCCATAGCGGCAGGGGAAGGGGGCGCCGCGGGGGCAGAGTGGTGTGCGAGCGAGGAGAAAACAGGGAGATCCAGGGCGCGGGCGACGCACAGGTGCGCGCGTGCGGTGGGTGGCGCGGTGTGGTGAGCGGGAGGGACAGGGCGCGGCAGACGACATGGTCGGCGCGCGGCGACAGGCGGAGCGAGCGTGCAAGCGAGGGAGAGAGGGGGACGCGGGCTCACGGTGATTCGTAGGGCAAAGACAGTGGGGCGCGAGGTGGAGACGGGGACGACGGTGGAGAGGAAGCAGGCCGGCGAGGTTTAGGCGGGGGGGGGGGGGGGGCGGGGGGGGGGGGGGGGGGGGGGGGGGGGGGGGGGGGGGGGGGGGGGGGGGGGGGGGGGGGGGCGCCGGCGTGGTGGCAACGGCGGGGTTCGTTCCGGGCGGCGGTGTCGTGGACGGGATCGGGCCCTCCCGATCCAGATCCAACGAGAGAGGGGGGAGGGGAATGAGAGGGAGACATGGGGGGAAGTGGTGCGGTTAGGTGGTTAGGGTTTCGGCACTAGGGGATAAGGGAGTGGGGACGGGTCAGTCAGGCCAGTGGGCTTGCCAGCTGGGCCTTTTGGCGCATTTGGCATGGGGGTTGGGTTTGCTTTTTTTGTTAGTTTTGTTTTTCCGTTTTTATTCTTTTAGTTTTTGTTTTAGTTTTTGTTTTTATTTATTTTCTTTTCTGTTTTCATTCATTTTAAAATACTTAGGCATTTTATAAAAATGTGTTTATTAGCACATAATTACATATGCAAAATATGGCACCTCCCGAACATTTTTGTTTTAAAATTTGAAAAAAAATCTTATTGTTGACATTATTCGAATTTGAATATTTGAAACGGTTTTGAACCAACGCAAGGTTAACAACAGTAATCGTGGTGACATGGCACCATTAGCATGGGATTACTGTAGCTTAATTACCCGGGTGTTACATTCATGCTGTTATTTTATCATTCTTGGGTGTTTTACAATCATTTTATAGCAACTTTATATCATTTTTTGGGACTAACCTATTGACCCACTGCCTAGTGCCAGTTGCTGTTTTTTGCTTGTTTTTTACATCGCAGAAAATCAATATTAAACGGAGTCCAAGCACCGCGCAACTTTTTGTGGATTTTTATGGACCGGAAGGAACCAATGGGCCAGAGCTGCACTTGGGGGGGGGTGCCCCAAGGGGGGCACAACCCACTAGGGCGCGCCCAGGTGGGTTGTGCCCACCTCGGTGGCCTCTCGTACCCCTTCTCTTGCACTATAAATTCCCAAATATTCCGAAACCCCTCGGGGTTAACCTAGATCAGAAGTTCCACCACCGCAGGGCTGCGTAGCCACCGAAACCAATCTAGACCCATTCCGGTACCCTGCCAGAGGGGGTAATCATCTTGGGTGGCCATCTTCATCATCCCGGCGGCCACCACGATGAGGAGGGAGTAGTCCACCCTCGGGGCTGAGGGTTTGTACCAGTAGCTATGTGTTTAATCTCTCTCCCTCGTGTTCTTGAGATGTCACGATCTTGATGTATCGCGGGCTTTATTAATATAGTCAGATCATATGGTGTTTTCCCCTCTCTATCTTGTTGTGATGAATTGAGTTTTACCCTTTGAAGTTTTGTCATGTTGGATTGAATATTCAGAGATGAGAACACATGATATATGTCTTGCGGTATGAATACTTGAGGTGACAATTGGGATATCTTATTGATTCTCTTGATATATGTTATGGCATTCAACTCACGGATTCCCACAGTGATATTGGGGTAATCTATGCATAGGGGTTGATGCACGTTTTTCTCTGACGGAAACTTCGGGGTCTCTTTATAGTTCTTTGTGTGGATTGAGTATTATGAATATGAATATACTTTGGTGTTATTCTAGTACGAACTCTAGGATAGATCGAACGGAAACAATAGCTTTGGGTTATTTTAGTACGAACTCTTGAATAGATCAATCGGAATGCATAGCTTTGAGGTGGCTTCGCACCCTACAAACAATTCCTACCATTTGTTCTCCGCTAATAGGAACTCGGGAGTGATTCTTTGCTGTACTTTGAGGGATAATCATATGATCCAACTATGTTAACACTGTTGAGAGATTGCACTAGTGAGAGTACGGACCCTAGGCCTCCTTTTTAAGCATTGAAACATCGTTTTTGTGCCCGTTTACTATTTGCTACTTTGCTGTTTTTAAGTACTTAGATTATAAAAATATATTTCTACCATCCATATTACACTTTTATCACCATTTCTTCGCCGGGCTAGTGCACCTATATAATTTGCCATTGTATTGTGTGTGCTTGGGACACAAGAGATTTCTTGTATTTGGTCGCAGGGTCATTTGGGAGAGACCATCTTTATCCTACACCACTCATGGATTGATAAACCTTAGGTCACCCACTTGAGGGAAAATTGCTACTATCCTACAGAACTCTGCGCTTGGAGGCCCAACACGTGTCTACAAGAATAAAGTTGCGTAGTAGACATCACAACTCCTAAAACATATTTGACTCACCAAATGAAGGAATTGGAAGACGCTTCGTGGCTAAAGGCCCAAAGGTATCACACCCCGAGTATGTTGATTTCAATAATGATGAAGATGATTTGCTAGGTGATGATGATTTACTTGTTGACAACTCTAGTGATGAAAACTATGATGAAATTGCTATTAATCATGCTAATCAAGATAAAATGAATGATGATGATAAGAAGGAGATTGAGTGTCTAACTAAGGAACTAAACACTCTTAAGTCAGCTCATGAAACTACCTTGGAAGATCATCGAGAGCTTTTAAAGACTCATGAGAAGCTACGCTTTGAAAAGCTCAACCTTGAGCAAGAGCTTGGATTCTTAAAAGCAATCAATGATTATCTTCCCAAGAAAAGTTCTTCTTACATTGCCAAGCATTTACTTTTGTCTACTTACATGTGACAAGTAAAATCTAGCAACAAGAGTAAGAAAGATTCTTCTTCTAGTAGTAACAATAGTCATGTTAAATCCAATGTTGTTGCTTCTAGTAGTTCTCTTGATTTCACTAATGATTCTCTTAGCCAAGTTACACTTGAGTAAGAAAATAGCTTTTTGAAGGGAATTATAGAGAAAGGTGTTTACAAGAGCCTTGCCGGAAGTAAGCAATTTGAGGAAATTGTACGCAAGCAAGGAAGACACCAGCAGAATCAAGGTGTTGGTTTTGAACGAAAGTTCAATGCCAATGGAGTTGAGTGGGAAGAAGATCAATATCCCAAGACTAAGTTTGTTCCTCAAGAAGATAACTACGATCCTATTTCTTTGCAAGGGACACAAGCTCAAGATGATCTTCCACCAAAAGACCACAAGCACAAAGGCAAGGACAAGCTTCAATAGGAGATTGATGCATTTGAAGAAGCTCCTAAGGCCTTGGTCAAGTGGGTTCCCAAGACTACATCAAGTTCTACTTCATCAAGTACGACTACAAGTCCAAGGATTCCCATCAAGATGATGTGGATCCCGAAGAAGAAGAACTAGAGAGTTCTTGAGGGTGACTCCGCCAACATACTTCACTCATATCATTTTGGCGATGACAAGTGCAAACAACTTCCACATCTTGCACTAGTTCAAGGAGTCTCAAACTCTCTTGTTGGTAAGACAAGGGACAAGGTACCCTAATGCTTTCATGGACATCATTTTTGTGTGAACATCACTCTATGTCTATGGATATCTTTGTTTGTTCCTTGTGGGACTAACTCGTGTAGGTATTGAAAGTGTAACTCACTCCAATGGTTTTCTCCAAATGATCTACATCAACATTGAGCATCCACATATTCAACATCTACATGAAGTCATCATCGACAAAACCCAAGGTTAGTTCATCCCTCTTAGGGGGGATATCACATCTAGAGGGAGCTTTACTCTAACAATTGAGCTAAAGCAACTCTAATGGTGTGAACACAACGATGCTTTATGTAAAATTGGTCACCCCACTTGTTCTTAAACGATGAGTATGACCTATGATCAAATGTTCTCATTTGACTCCTAAGTCAATATACTCATATATAGATGAGCTAGTCATCGCCAATTGCCTGATAGATGCTAGAGTGTTTGTGCATGCTTTGTCACATATTTCATTTGCCATTTTATTGTGTGAGCATGTTGGTTGCATATTTTACTCATTTGAGGACATCCATTTGTTGCTTTGATTGTTTGGCTTTTTCTCTTTTGCCAAATGGATGGACAAGAATGCCTAAGAACCTCCTCTAGCTATCTATGCTTTTCTCGTCTCAAACTCTATTCATGCTACATCACAAAGTTTGATCAAGTCAGATTCGAACCACTTTGTGTGAGGAGCACTCGGAGTCCTCGATTCGTCATAGACTTAAACTTCCAAAACCTCTCTGTGCATTTCGGTCTGACCGATCTATCCACTAAGGTTACACCGAGTTCATTGAGTTGATCTAGGTTTTCAATCTCGGTGCAACCGATTAGAACTTTTCGGTCACACCGAGTTGCAGTAACCGCTTGCGATTTTGCATCTCGGTGCCACCGACATATATATATATATATATATATATATACCGACGGGTGAGATTTTGGAAATTTCTTCAAAACCCCTCATCCCGCGCATGTCCTGCTCTGCCGCCTCGGGTCTCCAGATTGTCTTCTCGTCGCCAGCGACCTCCCACCACTGGTTTCCATCACCGCCAACGGATTTCAACGCCGCCGTTGCCGCCGTATCAAACTCACTACCGAACTAGGGTATGAGTTCAACCTTTTGTGCTAATTCCTTACTCCGATTCTTATCACAATGCAATGACATGTTCTTTACCACGTATGAGATCAATCTATCCAAATAAAACATCCATTAGATTAGGTTTGATTCAAAAATTTAGGGTTAGGTTTCCGCCGAACCCATCTCAGACCGACCGAGTTGTGGAAATCAGTCCCACCGATTTGGCTTAGGCCATTGCACTTACACTTTTTGGTCTGACTGAAAGTTGCAAATTGGTGTGACCGAGTTCAACTCTCTGTGAAACCCTAGCAATCTCGGAGTCACCGAGCTATGACTCGGTCTGACCGAGTTCACTAGTTAAAACTCCAAAATTTGCTTCGGTGTCACCGAGTTTAACAAATCAGTAGCTCCGAAATGCTTTCTGGGGAAAACTAAAACTAAGTTTTTGACTCATTTGTTTTGAAAAAACTCTGCACTTTGTGATGCTCGTCCACTCAATCTCATCTATATCTATTCACAGGGTCTGCTATCAGTTCGCCTTGCCAATATGTCTGACCAAAGTTATTGCCAAAACAAATCAGAAGAGCAAGTGAACTTGAGTGAGGGCACTAGTCCCTCTAGCAGCTATGATGATGGCAGCAGGAGCACTCCAAGAAATTTGCGCAAGGTAGCTACTAGACAGAGGAAGAAGAGAACCATGAACTCAGAGGATGAGGACTATGTGGCTATTGAGGAAGAAGTCAGCTCCAAGAAGAAAGTGTTGAAGAATGAATATGGAGCTGCTGCTGCTACCAAATCTGGTATGCACAAGAAGGCCCCTGCCAAGAGGGTGACAACCTTAAAGGCCAGGGCTTCAACTATTGAAACCTCTAAGTCAACTGAAGAGGCTGCTGGTGAAGGTAAGAAGAGGAAGGAGAGGGTCAAGAAGACCACTGCCAGAGTCATTGGGAGATCATCTATGTTTAGAGATCCAGCTGAGGAAGAGGAAGAGGATGCTGCACTACACCCAAGTCCCAAAAGCTGACGGGGGATGCAATTAAGTCTGGGGCTGCCCCTTCTAAGCCCAATACTGCCCCCAAAGCTTTTGCTCTAGCTCCAAAGCCCAAGAAGAGCACTAGGAACATTCCAGCTGCAGAGAAGAACAAGGCCCAGTGCGTGAAGTTGAGGAAGAAGATGCTGAAGCCCAAGTGCTTAGAAAGCTTAAACCAAAGATTCCAGATCATGATGACAGCCATCCAGTGGCAGAAGATATGAGCATCAAGAAGGATGCAGGTCTCAGACTTTGGAGACTAAGTGGCCCTTATGTTTTGAGGAGGAAGACTGCAGTGGACTACATGTTCCACACCAAAGAACAACAAGATTTCTATGAAACCATCCTGCTCGACAAGAAGCCCATAGTCTATGATATGAAGTGGGCTGATTGGGAATACATTGATGAGAATAAAGATTACTTTCCATGTGTACATGAGAGCTTCAGAGCATGTGGTGTTGACAAGTTTGTGGGACAGGAGCTTACCAAATGGAATGATGAGCTCATTATGCAATTTTATTCTACAGCTCATTTCTATTCAGATGGAAGAATAGTTTGGATGTCAGAGGGTACAAGGTACCAATCAACTGTTGATGACTGGGTAAAGTTGATAAATGCCCCTGAAGAGCATGAAGATGACTTGGATGTCTATGCCAAGAAGAAGAAAGACCACAACTCTATGGAAAACATGTGCGAGGAGATCCCAGACAAAGCATTGGAAACACATAAGCTTGGGTCTGTACATTACTTGTTGTCTGGTCTAGTTACTATCAACACAATCTTGAGGCATACATTGTTGCCCAAATCTGGAGATCACAAGATGATCAGAGGACATTCAATCAACTTCCTGCAGATATTTGATGTGCCTCAGAAGTTCAAAGTTATGAGCCTGATTGTTGAAACAATCAAGAGGATAGCTGCTAATCAGGAAAAATCTTGTGGGTATGCTCCACATATTCAGGTGCTGATCAACTCGAAGATGGGCACAAGTACTTATCTTTTGGACAAGGAGCATCTACCTTTGAGACCAGAATTTGAGGACAACACTGTTGTGATGAATGAGAATGATCCCACATCTGTGCAAGCACAAGAAAAGAGAGAGAAGGCAAAGGCTGAGAAGGTTGCAAAGATGCCAAGTGTTGAGGAGGCACCTCAAGTATTCTTAAAGTCAAAACAAGATCAGCTTGCTTATCTGATTCAAGAAACTTTGAGGATTGAGAAAGGCTTGGCCACCCTGAACAAAAATCAGGAGAGCTTGGTGAGGATCATTGAAACCAAATTATATGATCTTGATCTGAAAGTGACTGAGATGCAGACAACTGTTGAGCAGCTCCAGGAGGAAGCAGCAGAGAGGAAAGGGCAGGCTACCAAAGATGCCTTTCAGAGAGTGCCCAGAGGTCAGAGATCTGCTGCAGTGTCCATGGTTGACACTAGAGCTACCACATCAGCAGCAGCTACAGCTTTAGTGCCACCTCTAGTTGCCACTTCACCAGCTCCAAAAACGTCTACAGATGCTTTCGTCCTTGGAGTCCTCTCAATACCACCTCCTTAAGACCAAGCCTTGAGACGCATAGCACTATGCATTTTCAAACTTTTTGGTATCTTGTTGCCAAAGGGGGAGAAATGTATAGATCATAGGCTTCGAGAGAGAGTGTTTTTGCCTCTTTGGTTTTTTGCTATTTGGTTGATACTTATGTGTATGTTTTTTAATACTCTTTATGTTTGTGTGTGAGATACTTGTATGATCATGTGTTTGATCACATCCTACCTTAATGCTTGATTGGATGATATTATCTTTTATATCTCATATATGATCATTCACTTTGCTTGGTGATGAGTGCATGTTTTTACCTTATATCATTTTGAGCGCTCCACCAAGATGTATGTGACATGGAAGAGTAACCCATGATCCTAATCGATTGTGCATTTGCATTCAAAAGCAAATTTCAAATAATGCACAAATTTAGGGGGAGCTCTTGCTTATCACATACTTCTCAAAGCGACGATGTATTTCAATCTTATTATCATTTGTCGAAGCTTTGATCTACATGTTGTCATCAATTGCCAAAAAGGGGGAGATTGAAAGTGCAACTATCCCTGGATGGTTTTGGTAATTCCTAACAACATATAGCTCATTGAACTAATGCTATTTCAAGAAGATCATTTCAGAAAGTTCAATGATTGGCATGGCAAGGATTAGGAATGTGGACCCCTCAAAATTCTAAGGACAGACATTGGCTCAAGCTCAAGACTCTACATTTTCATTTTAGTGATTGAGGGAGTCCTGGATTAGGGGGTATCCGGACAGCCGGACTATATCCTTTGGCCGGTCTGTTGGACTATGAAGATACAAGATTGAAGACTTCGTCCCGTGTCTGGATGGGACTCTCCTTGGCGTGGAAGGCACGCTTGGCAGCACGGATATGTAGATTTCCTTCCTTGTAACCGACTCTGTGTAACCCTAGCCCCCTATGGTGTCTATATAAACCGGAGGGTTTAGTCCGTAGGACCAACAACAACAATCATATCGTAGGCTAGCTTCTAGGGTTTAGCCTCTTCGATCTCATGGTAGATCAACTCCTGTACTACTCATATTATCAAGAACAATCAAGCAGGACGTAGGGTATTACCTCCATCAAGAGGGCCCGAACCTGGGTAAACATCGCGTCCCCTGCCTCCTGTTACCATCCGCCTAGACACACAGTTCGGGACCCCCTACCCGAGATCCGCCGGTTTTGACACCGACATTGGTGCTCTCATTGAGAGTTACTCTGTGTCGTCATCGTTAGGCTTGATGGCTCCTTCGATCATCGATAGCGATGCAGTCCAGAGTGAGACTTTTCTCCCCGGACAGATCTTTGTATTCGGCGGCTTCGCACTGCGGGCCAACTCGCTTGGCCATCTGGAGCAGATCGAGAGTTACGCCCCTGGCCACCAGGTCAGGTTTGGAAGCTTAAAACACGACCGACATCCGCGGAGACTTGATCTTCGATGGATTTGAGCCCCTGCCGAGTGCACCGCACAGTCACGGATGAGCATGATTTAGCTCTACCATCGGACAGTGTTCAGGAGACCGCACCGGCAACCGCTCCGACCCTCAATTTGGAGCCAATTGCGCCATCCATGGACGGGTGGATAGACCCCGCCACAGAGGCCGTATTCTCAATGGCGATCGAGCCGAGCATCGACCTTACCCTTCACGGGAGCCGTGACGCCGAACTGCCGGATTCTTCCCCGGCCACGGACTCCGAACCGCCTGCGCCCTTGCCTATCGAATCCGACTGGGCGCCGATCATGGAGTTCACCTCTGCGGATATCTTTCAGCACTCGCCCTTCGGTGACATACTCAACTCATTAAGGTCTCTCTCCTTGTCAAGAGAGTCCTGGCCTAACTATGTCCGGCAGGATTGGGATGCGGATGACGAAGAAATTCGCCGCCACCCACCACCCACTTAGTAGCCACTGTCGACGATTTGACTGACACGCTCGACTTCGACTCCGAAGACATCAACGGTATGGACGAGATGCAGGAGACGAACAGGAACCACTGCCCATAGGGCACTGGACAGCCTCCTCATCATATGATATATACATGGTGGACACACCCAAAGAAGGCAATGGCGACGGGACAGCGGAGGATGACCCCTCCAAGAAGCAACCCAAGCACCAACGACAGCGGCGCCGCTCTAAGTCTCACCAAAGCAAAAGCGGTAATACCGGCATAGGAGATAATAGCACTCCGGACAGTGCCGAAGATGCGACCTTGGTTCACTACCGGTACACCGCCTGTCAAGTTTTGTGCCATTTGGACTTCGTTTGATACTCCAACGGTTAACCGAGGAACCGAAAAGGCCTCGTGTGTGTTGCAGCCCAACACCTCTCCAAAGTGGCCCAAAACCCACCTAAACACCCTCCATCATCTCGGTCGTTCGATCACAATCGCGTGGCTGCAAACCGTGCTCAATTCGGAGCCTCCTAGCTCCCACTATCTATAAATATGTGCACTCCTCCCAATTTTCCGGGTCCAAACCCTAGCCTCTTCCTCCCCACGCCGCTGGACCCGTCCGGATCGGACCGGACGCGTCCGCCCCGCCACCTCGACCACTCCCACGCCGCGATGTGTATGCCGCCGTCCTCTCCACCGCCGGCCTGGCGAGCCCGAACCGGGCCCTCGAGGCCCATCCACCGCCCCGCGCCCACGCCTCCTGGCGTCCCCGTCGCGCGCCCGTGCTGCCGCCTCACTCAGCCGCCGCCGCCACATCGGCCCGCGTCGGCCGCTGCACCCCTCGCCGGCCGATGCCGAGCTCCGCCGCGATCGGGTCCCCGCGCCCGCCGTCCGCCCCGAGCCGCCGCTCCTCGCCGGCGACGCCCCTCCTCACCTTCTCCGGCCTCCACCGCCTCCTCCCTCGACTCCGGCAGCGTCTCCGGTGAACTCCGGTGAACCTCGTTTTGTGCGCCACCCCGATCCAAATCTGGATCCGAAACCCTAGGGTTGACTTTTGCCCTATTTTCAGTAATTTTTAGCATTTTTCATCATGCCATATCTTTGCATCCGTGGCTTCGTTTTGGACGTGTAGCATGTCAAATTGTTCGTCTCGACGAGTACTTCATTTCATTCCATTGCACCATGTTCATTTGAGTTCATCTTGATGCCCTAAATTCTGTTGCTAGAGTGCTATGTAATGTTACTTTCATATTCTTATCAGTAATTGGACATTTGTCATTTTTGCCATGATTAATGTGTGCCTCCTATGAACTTGAGCCCTACATGTGTTTTGAAGTATGCCATGCCATCTTTATAGGGGTGTATGCCATGTATTTTTGTGATCTTTGTGGTGACTAGCACAAGCATGCAAAGTAGCTCTCGTAATGTTGCCGATTTTAGGGACTTAGAAATCTTCTAAGTCTTTGCCCTGTTAATATTTTTATGCCATGTATTCTTGTTGCTACAGAGAGATCCATGCCTCTTTTGAGAATATTCAGTAAGGGTGATTTTGAGATATTGTTGTGCTCTATCCATCCATGTCTTTGTTTGCATTTATGGAGCACCTTAGCAGGACTCAATCGAGCTCTACTTTTGCTATAAAATGTTCCTGGCAGATTGTTTACATGTTAAGCGATTTTTCCGAGGCTGTTGTAGTTGATCCGTGCATGCTATGAGGTTGTTCTTCCCATGTTTAGCTTCTATGCCATGTCTACTTGCTGGGTGTATGCTTAGTTTGTCATGCAATGCATTGTGGTGAGTGCATCGAGCTCGCAAACATGCCTACGTGAATCTGTTTTGCCATGTTCCAGTTTTCTGCTAAGTCTGAAATCTGGTAACGAAACTTGCTATGTTCACATGGTTGCCATTGTATTTTATGATCCCTTTTGGCTTATGGTCAGTAAGGGACTTTTGTTGTATGCTTTGAGTAGCTTCATGCCATGCCCTTCTTTGCCATGATATGTTCCTGTAGCATGTTGTTATCTTGCTCTAAACATTGCTTCCTGATGTTAAATTCCTGACATGTTAATTTCACTAAGTCTGTAACCTGATATCTTTTGCACTTTTGCCATGCTTGGTTGAACCAGCTATTGAGTGAATTAGCCATAGCCCAGTGTTCATATTTGGACAAGCATCTTGAGTGGATCACTGCCATGTGTTTTGTTGCTTTGTTAGAGTGCAGTAGTTTGCGCCATTATTGTTTTGCTTGCCATTTGCAAACCGTGCATCCGATTTCGGTGAACTTTATATCGATTTCGACCAAACCAACTCATATTTCCAGTGGCACACTTGGTTTTCCAAGTTGAGGCCAGGTTCAATCTTTCCTTTCCGAAGCATGCATATGCATTGCATATCACATCCCGCATATCATGCCATGTTTTGCATCATGTTGCTTGTGCATTGCACCGTTGGTGATTGTGTCTCCCTTTGCCTGTGTTCTTGCTTTGGGTAGAGACGGGAGACGAGTATGTGATCGAGGAACCAATTGAATATGCTTACGAGGATCAAGCCTATGTCAACTCGAAGAACTTTGCAGGCAAGATAACCATACCTTCAAAATCACTTCTATCTTTGCTTGCTAGATGCTCGCTCTTTTGCTATGCCTATGCTAAGATACCTACCACTTTCTTATCATGCCTCCCATATTGCCATGTCAAACCTCTAACCCACCTTGTCCTAGCAAACCGTTGTTTGGCTATGTTACCGCTTCGCTCAGCCCCTCTTATAGCGTTATTAGTTGCAGGTGAAGATTGGAGTTTGTTCCTTGTTGGTACATGTTTATTGTTGGGATGTCATTATTATATCTTGCTTACCTTAATGCATCTATACACTTGGTAAAGGGTGGAAGGCTCGGCCTTATGCCTGGTGTTTTGTTCCACTCTTGCCGCCCGAGTTTCCGTCATACCGGTGTTATGTTCCTTGATTTTGTGTTCCTTACACGGTTGGGTTATAATGGGAACCCCTTGACAGTTCGCCTTGAATAAAACTCCTCCAGCAAGGCCCAACCTTGGTTTTACCATTTGCCACCTAGCCTTTTTCCCTTGGGTTTCGCGGACTCAAGGGTCATCTTTATTTTTACCCCCCGGGCCAGTGCTCCTTTGAGTGTTGGTCCGAAATGGGCAGCCTGCGGGGCCACCTCGGGGCAACTCGAGGGTTGGTTTTACTCATAGCTTGACCTATCCGGTGTGCCCTGAGAACGAGATACGTGCGACTCCCATCGAGATTTGTTGGCACATCGGGCAGCTTTGCTGGTTTAGTTTTACCATTGTCAAGATGTCTTGTAACCAGGATTCCGAGTCTGATCGGGTTGTCTTGGGAGAAGGAATATCCTTCGTTGACCGTGAGAGCTTGTGATGGGCTAAGTTGGGACACCCCTGCAGGGATTTGAACTTTCGAAAGTCATGCCCGCGATTATGGGCAGATGGGAATTTGTTAATGTCCGGTTGTAGAAAACCTGAAACTTAACTTAATTAAAATGAATCCACAGAGTTTGTGGCCGTGATGGTCTCTTTTCGGCGGATCCGGGAAGAGAACACGGTCTCGTGTTATGCTTGAACGTAGGTTGTTCCAGGATCACTTCTTGATCATAGTTTCTCGACCGTGCCTTGCCTTCTCTTCTCACTCTCTTTTGTGTATGTTAGCCACCATATATGCTAGTGCTTGCTGCAGCTCCACATCATACCCTTTTACCTTACCTATCAGCTTAAATAGTCTTGATCGCTTGGGTGTGAGATTGCTGAGTCCCCATGACTCACATATTACTTCCAAAACCCAGATGCAAGGACCAATGATGCCATTCCAGGAGATTCGACTGAGCTCAAGTGGGAGTTCGATGAGGAATCAGGACGACACTATGTTTCCTTTCCAGACGATCAGTAGTGGAGCCCAGTTGGGGCGATCGGGGATATTATGCATTCGGGGTTGTCTTTATTTTGGTTCCGTAGTCGGACCTTGAATGTATCTGGATGATTGTAATGATATATATTTATGCTATTGTGTGATGTGGCATTTGTAAGCCAACTATGTACCTCTTTCCCTATTCAGTACATGGGTTGTGTGAAGAATACCCCACTTGCGACATTGCTTACAATGCGGTTATGCCTCTAAGTCGTGCTTCGACACGTGGGAGATATAGCCGCATCGTGGGCGTTACAAGTTGGTAATCAGAGCCTTCCCCGACTTAGGAGCCCCCTGCTTGATCGAATCGTTGGCGTTGTTGAGTCTAGAAAAAATGTTTTGAGTCATTTAGGATTATATATCGGAGAGTAGGATTCTTTTTACTCCTCATTCCCTTCGTCGCTCTAGTGAAGCATCCTGACATAGAGTTTTGACTCTTCTCTTCTCAAATTTCACTAATTTTTTAGGATCACACGTGTATCTTGGAATCGTTCCGATGGTTTTGTGACGAGAACATTGTTCTTGGTGCCTCCTGACATATAGGGGTTGTGACAGTGTCCCGGGGAGTTTAGCTCCGAGGTGTTGTCGTCACAATTTTATCGTTGCAATTCTGGAATACCTGAGTTTCACCGACATCGAAAATCTCTTTTATGCAGTTGTTGGTGAGATAACCTCGACGCCACCCAGTACTGGGGCGGGAGTTCGGGAGTATTGCCATAACTCGTATAGCAGATGCTTTTCGAATGTTGAGGTAAATGATTTCCAAAGGTTTCTTGGTTATGTGTTGAAGGATGAATACAAATGGATGTAGGATTTGCTAGTTTTGGGTGAGATATTATGCTTCCCCTGTATCCCCAACACCTGATTGCATAACCGGAAAATTTCGGGAGTTTCATAGGTGGGAATTCATGTAGCTCTAGTATTTCTTCCGCTAATATTTGGTTTGTGATTGGGTAATCCTCACCAAGTATTTGTTCATGCCCGTACCTTGTTGTTTTATTCATCTACCTCTATCTAAGTGGCTTCTCAATTTATGTAGGTGTGACCATTTCAATTGGATTTCATTCTTTCATTTTGTTCGGATGTTAAGACTATATGTTGCAATTTCGATCCATTTGATTCGGATGCTAACCGATGTCACCCTCTTCAGGATGGCTCCTCCAACGCGTCAGAATCCTGAACCGCCGCCGCCACCTACACCTCCGGAGGCATAGCAAGCTGTGATGGCCGCTACCAATGCCAACACGCAGATGCTTATGCAACTCTTGCAAGAGCGCAACCACGGAAATCAAGGCCATGGCAACAATCAGAATCAGTTTGCTACACTCAACCAGTTCCTCGCAAACCAGCCAAAGACCTTCAGTAACTGTGTCGACGCAATAGACACTGATGATTGGCTCATGGATATCTGCAAGCATTTCGAGTGCAGCAACGTCAGTCCTGAGGACTATGTCAAGTTTGCTTCGTTCCAACTCAAAGACCAAGCTGCAGAGTGGTATCAGCAGTACAAAGATTCCAGAGGAGGTCGTGTGATTACCTGGGATGAATTCCGTCAAGACTTCAAAGCTCACCACATTCCTCAGAGTGTTATTCAGAGCAAGCGTGAAGAGTTCTGCAATCTGAAGCAAGGCAGCTTGTCTGTTTACTAGTATAACTTCATGTTCCAGAAGCTCGCTCGTTTCGCCAAGCAAGACGTCCCTGACGAGAAGAGCATGATTTATCAGTTCAGAGGTGGCCTTAGAGAAGATCTCCAACTAGCCCTTGTGCTTTTTGAGCCGCAGAAGTACGACAAGTTCTACAATATGGCACTGAAACAAGAGGATGCTCAACTCAAGTGCGATGCTTCCAAGAAATGAGTCAGGGATGCAACTCCTTCTTCCTCAACTCAAGTGGCAACTAAGCAGCAAAAGTATTGGTTGCCTCCTCCTCCTCCGTTCCGCCAGCCTTATCAGCAGAAGAGCAAAGGTGGTAATGGATCTTCCCACCCACCCAACCCAGGCTTTCAGAACAAGACTTCATCTCATGCTCCAAGATCAAGTTCTACGTATCACCGTCCGCTTTCAGAGGCACGTGCAACAAGTGTCAGTAGAAGGGTCACTATGCCAACAAATGCTTCAATCAGAGGCGTCTTCCTCCTCCCCCTCCTGTAAGATCTACTAGCACCGTAGTGGTCAAGCATAATCCCAAGCATGCCAAGGTCAACTTGTTGAACACAGCTCAGGCAGAGGACTCTTCATATGTGATCATGGGTAACCTTCCTGTTAACGATGTTCCTGCAAAAGTTCTTTTTGATACTGGTGCATCGCTGTAACGCCCCGGATATAACTTTCCCAATTTGTACTCCAACTCTTGCTGTTTCCGGCGTTAAGTTATATTTATTTCTCGGGTTCGGGTCTTTGTCTCCGTGTGTTGTTTTCGTTGTCATGCATCTCATATCATGTCATCATGTGCATTGCATTTGCATACGTGTTCGTCTCATGCATTCGTGCATTTTCCCCGTTGCCCGTTTTGCATTCCGGCGCTTCGTTCTCCTCCGGTGGTCATTTCTAGCTTTCTTTCGTGTGTGGGGTTCAAACATTTCCGTATTGGACCGAGACTTGTCATGCGGCCTTGGTTTACTACCGGTAGACCGCCTGTCAAGTTTCGTATCATTTGGACTTCGTTTGATACTCCAACGGTTAACCGAGGGACCGAAAAGGCCTCGTGTGTGTTGCAGCCCAACACCCCTCCAATTTGGCCCAAAACCCACCAAACTCTGCTCCATCACCTAGAGCGTTCGATCACGATCACGTGGCCGAAAACCGCACCTCATTTGGAATCTCCTAGCTCCACTTATGCCTATAAATAGCCCCCCCCGTTTTCGGATCTCTCTCCCTCTCGAAACCCTAAAAAGATCACCTCGCGCGCCGGACACGTCCGCCCGGCGCCGGACAAAAATCGCCGCCGCCGCCTTAGCCACTCTCCTCCCGCCAAGTGGCCTCCCCGCCGGCGCCTCCCCGCGCAGCCCGCCTGGCCCGCGTTGGGCCCCCGAGGCCCGGGCCACCGCCGCCGCACCCGGGACCTCGTCCCCGACGCCGATCCACCCCGCCGCCATCCTCAGGCGCGCCCCGCCGCCTCTTTCGCCGGTCGCCGCGGGGAGGGGTGAGAGATTGCTGAGTCCCTGTGGCTCACAGATTCCTACTATACCAGATGCAGGTACAGGTGATTCCACTCCAGGTGACGATTACGAGCTCAAGTGGGAGTTCGACGAGGATTCTCAGCGTTACTATGTTTCTTTTCCTGATGATCAGTAGTGGTGCCTAGTTGGGGTTGATCGGGACCGTGTCGCATGTTGGGTTTTCTTCTATTTTGGCGCCGTAGTCGAGCCATGAGTGTTTTGGATGATGTATGTTATTTATGTACTTTGATGTGACGTGGCGAGTGTAAGCCAACTATGTATCTCCCCTTTTATTCTATATATATTACATGGGATGTTGTGATGATTGCCTAACTTGTGACATTGCTTTCAATGCGGTTATGTCTCTAAGTCGTGCCTCGACACGTGGGAGCTATAGCCGCATCGAGGGCGTTATAATCGCATTGTTTAATGTCAAAACCATTTTTTGCCAAGAACGAATTCGCATCTTCTCATTTGGGCAAATCAATGGATATCGTTTCTCCGGGTAAACGGTTGAGTACCAGTTTGGTGGTTCCAGATGTTTCTATCACGTTGGGCGACTATAAGTTTCTGTCTTCTCCAATGGTCCTTGGTAACTCGGATATTGATCTTATTCTCGGAATGGACTGGCTTTCTAAGCACAAGGCTCATCTTGATTGTGCTACCAGGCAGATTCAATTAACACATTCGTCTGAGGATGTAATCGTCTTTGCCGCTCGTGAAGATTGGGATTGCCAAGGGTCAACCCAAGTACAAGTGCTATCGTCTTGATGACAAGGATAATCTATTCTTCGAGGATCGCATTGTTGTTACTAAAGGTGACCTTCGTAAAGTCATTATGAATGAGGCTCACAATTCACTCCTCTCTATTCACCCTGGAGGTACAAAGATGTACCATGACCTCAAGCAGTCGTATTGGTGGACTCGAATGAAGCGCGAGATTGCTCAGTTCGTGAATGAATGTGATGTCTGCAGAAGAGTGAAAGCAGAACACCAATGACCAGCTGGTCTCCTCCAACCTCTTGCCATTCCAGAATGGAAGTTTGATCATTTTGAGATGGACTTCGTGACTGGATTTCCAAAGTCCAAGCATGGCAATGATGCTACCTTCGTTGTCATCGACAAGCTCAACAAGTGGCTCATTTTCTTCCTATCAAAGAATCTATCACAACAACTCAGTTGGCAGAGCTATATACCTCTAGGATTGTCTCTCTGCATGACATTACACAGTTGATATCTTCAGTTCGAGGAAGCATCTTTACCTCTAACTTCTGGGATTCCTTCCAGAAGGCCATGGGCACCAACATTCGGTTCAGCACAGCTTTTCATCCTCAAACAAGTGGCCAAGTCGAGCGAGTCAATCAAATTCTTGAAGATATGCTCAGGGCATGCGTCATTTCTTTCGGTATGAAGTGGGAAGATTGTCTTCCATATGCCGAGTTCTCCTACAACAACAGCTTCCAAGCGAGCTCGGGCAATGCCCCATTCGAGATTCCCTATGGCAGGAAGTGCCGTACTCCTCTTAACTGGTCAGAGATTGGTGAACGCCAACTTCTGGGCAATGACTTGATCACAGAGGCTGAAGAAATGTACAAAGTCATTCATGAAAATCTCAAAGCCGCGCAATCGCGCCAGAAGAGTTACTACAATAGAAAGCATCGTGACTTGGCTTTCGAGATCGGAGACCATGTCTACCTCCGCGTCTCTCCAATGAAAGGTACTCGTCACTTCGGTATCAAAGGGAAGCTTGCCCCTAGATACGTGGGTCCTTTCAAGATCATTGGCAAAAGAGGAGATCTCGCCTATCAACTTGAGCTTCCATCCAACATTGCAAACATGCACGACGTGTTTCATGTGTTTCAGCTTCACAAGTGTTTCAAGACTCCTGACCACACCATCAACTTCGAAGAGATCGATCTCCAAGAAGACCTGTCTTATCATGCGCATCCCGTTGCTATTCTTGAAGAAACTGAGTGCAAGACTCGCAACAAGTATATCAAATTCCTGAAAGTGAAGTGGTCACATCATTCCGACCATGAAGCCACTTGGGAACACGAGGACCACCTTCGTTCTGAATATCCAGAGTTTTTCCAGTCCTAGATCTCGGGACGAGATCCTTTCATAGTGGTGGAGTGTTGTAACACCCCATATGTAACCTGCCATAATTGTATTCCAACTCTTGCCATTTCCGACACTAAGTTATGAGATTCCTCGTTGTTGGGTTTTTGTCTTCGTTTTGCTTTTGTCTTTGTCATGCATCTCATATCATGTCATCATGTGCATCGCATTTGCATACATGTTCGTCTCATGCATCCGAGCATTTTCCCCGTTGTCCGTTTTGCCTTCCGGCGCTCCTATGTCCTCCGGTGTCCCCTTTCACCTCTTTTCGTGTGCGGGTGTTAAACATTCTCGGATTGGAACGAGACATTCCATGCGGCCTTGGTTCAGTACCGGTAGACTGCCTGTCAAGTTTCGTGCCATTTGGACTTCGTTTGATACTCCAACGGTTCACCGAGGAACCGAAAAGGCCTCGTGTGTGTTGCAGCCCAACACATCTCCAAAGTGGCCCAAAACCCACCAAAACCCCCTCCATCATCTCGGTCGTTCTCTGACGATCACGTGGCCGCAAACCGTGCTCAATTTGAAGCCTCCTAGCTGCCTCTACCTATAAATATGTGCACTCCTCCGAATTTTCCGGGTCCAAACCCTAGCCTCTTCCTCCCCGCGCCGCCGGACACGTCCGGATCGGACCGGACGCGTCCGCCCCGCCGCCTCGGCCACTCCCACGCCGCCACGTGTATGCCACCGTCCTCTCCACCGCCGGCCCGGCGAGCCCGAACCGGGCCCTCGAGGCCCATCCGCCGCCCCGCGCCCACGCCTTCCGGCGTCACCGTCGCGCGCCCATGCCGCCGCCCCGCGCCCACGCCTCCTGGCGTCCCCGTCGCACGCCCATGCCGCCGCCTCACTCAGCCGCCGCCGCCGCATTGCCCCGTGTCGGCCGCCGCGCCCCTCGCCGGCCGATGCCGAGCTCCGCCGCGGTCGGGTCCCCGCGCCCGCCGTCCGCCCCGAGCCGCCGCTCCTCGCCGGGGACGCCCCTCCTCACCTTCTCCGGCCTCCTCCACCTCCTCCCTCGACTCCGGCAGCATCTCCGGCGAACTTCGATGAACCTCGTTTTGTGCGCCACCCCGATCCAAACTGGATCCGAAACCCTAGGGTTGACTTTTGCCCTATTTTCAGTAATTTTTAGCATTTTCATCATGCCATATCTTTCCATCCGTGGCTCCGTTTTGGACGTGTAGCATGTCAAATTGTTCGTCTCGACGAGTACTTCGTTTCATTCAATTGCACCAGGTTCATTTGAGTTCATCTTGATGCCCTAAATGCTGTTGCAAGAGTTCTATGTAATGTTAGTTTCATATTCTTATCAGTAATTGGACATTTGTCATTTTTGCCATGATTAATGTGCACCTCCTATGAACTTGAGCCCTACATGTGTTTTGAAGTATTCCATGCCATCTTTACAGGGGTGTATGCCATGTATTTTTGTGATCTTTGTGGTGACTAGCACAAGCATGCAAAGTAGCTCTCGTAGTGTTGCTGATTTCAGGGACTTAGAAATCTTCTAAGTTTTTGCCATGTTAATATTTTTATGCCATGTATTCTTGTTGCTACAGAGAGATCCATGCCTCTTTTGAGCATGTTCAATAAGGGTGATTTTGACATATTTTTGTGCTCTATCCATCCATGTCTTTGTTTGCATTTATGGAGCACCCTAGCATGACTCAATCGAGCTCTACTTTTGCTATAAAATGTTCCTGGCAGATTGTTTACATGTTAAGCGATTTTTCCGAGGTTGTTGTAGTTGATCCGTGCATGCTATGAGGATGTTCTTGCCATGTTTAGCTTCTATGCAATGTTTACTTGCTGGGTGTATGCTTAGTTTGTCATGCAATGCCTTGTGGTGAGTGCATCGAGCTCGTAAACATGCCTACGTGAATCTGTTTTGCCATGTTCCAGTTTTCTGCTAAGTCTGAAATCTGGTAACAAAACTTGCTATGTTCACATGGTTGCCATTGTATTTTCTGATCCCTTTTGGCTTATGGTCAGTAAGGGACTTTTGTTGTATGCTTTGAGTAGCTTCATGCCATGCCCTGCTTTCCATGATATGTTCCTGTAGCATGTTGTTATCTTACTCTAAACATTGCTTCCTAATGTTAAATTCCTGACATGTTAATTTCACTAAGTCTGTAACCTGATATCTTTTGCAATTTTGCCGTGCTTGTTTGAACCTGCTATTGAGTGAATTAGCCGTAGCCCAGTGTTCATCTTTTGACAAGCATCTTGAGTGGATCGCTGCCATGTGTTTTGTTGCTATGTTAGAGTGCAGTAGTTTGTTGTTCTTGATGCATTTAGATGGCCTCGTGCTGTTAATCGCAACTTTGCGCCATTATTGTTTTGCTTGCCATTTGCAAACCATGCATCCTATTCCGGTGATCTTTATATCGATTTTGACCGAAATCAACTCATCTTCCTGTGGCACTCTTGGTTTTCCAAGTTGAGGCTAGGTTCAATCTTTCCTTTCCGAAGCATGCATATGCATTGCAAATCACATCCCGCATATCATGCCATGTTTTGCATCATGTTGCTTGTGCATTGCACCTTGGTTGAGTGTGTCTCCATTTGCTTGTGTTCTTGCTTTGGGTAGAGCCGGGAGACGAGTACGTGATCGAGGAACCAGTTGAGTACGCTTACGAGGATCAAGCTTATGTCAACTCGGAGAACTTTGCAGGCAAGATGACCATACCCTCGAAATAACTTCTATCTTTGCTTACTAGATGCTCGCTCTTTTGCTGTGCCTATGCTAAGATACCTACCAGTTGCTTATCATGCCTCCCATATTGCCATGTCAAACCTCTAACCCACCTTGTCCTAGCAAACCGTTGTTTGGCTATGTTACCGCTTCGCTCAGCCCCTCTTATAGCGTTGTGAAGATTGGAGTTTGTTCCTTGTTGGAACATGTTTATTGTTGGGATGTCATTATTATATGTTGCTTACCTTAATGCATCTATAAACTTGGTAAAGGGTGGAAGGCTCGGCCTTATGCCTGCTGTTTTGTTGTACTCTTGCCGCCCTAGTTTCCGTCATACCGGTGTTATATTCCTTTATTTTGCGTTCCTTACACGGTTGGGTTATAATGGGAACCCCTTGACAGTTCGCCTTGAATAAAACTCCTCCAGCAAGGCCCAACCTTGGTTTTACCATTTGCCACCTAGCCTTTTTCCCTTGGGTTTTCGCGGACTCAAGGGTTGTCTTTATTTTTACCCCCCGGGCCGGTGCTCCTCTGAGTGTTGATCCGAAATGGGCAGCCTGCGGGGCCACCTCGGGGCAACTCGAGGGTTGGTTTTACTCGTAGCTTGACCTATCCGGTGTGCCCTGAGAACGAGATACGTGCGACTCCTATCGGGATTTGTCGGCACATCGAGCGGCTTTGCTGGTTTAGTTTTACCATTGTCGAGATGTCTTGTAACCGGGATTCCGAGTCTGACCGGGTTGTCTTGGGAGAAGGAATATCCTTCATTGACCGTGAGAGCTTGTGACGGGCTAAGTTGGGACACCCCTGCAGGGATTTGAACTTTCGAAAGCCTTGCCCGCGGTTATGGGCAGATGGGAATTTGTTAATGTCCGGTTGTAGAAAACCTGAAACTTAACTTAAAATAAAATGAATCAATAGAGTGTGTGGCCGTGATGGTCTCTTTCCGGCGGAGTCCGGGAAGGGAACACGGTCTTGTGTTATGCTTGAACGTAGGTTGTTCTAGGATCACTTCTTGATCATAGTTTCTCGACCGTGCCTTGCCTTCTCTTCTCGCTCTCTTTTGCGTATGTTAGCCACCATATATGCTAGTGCTTGCTGTAGCTCCACATCATACCCTTTTACCTTACCAATCAACTTAAATAGTCTTGATCGCGAGGGTGTGAGATTGCTGAGTCCCCGTGACTCACAGATTACTTCCAAAACCCAGATGCAGGGACCGATGATGCCATTCCAGGAGATTCGACTAAGCTCAAGTGGGAGTTAGATGAGGACTCAAGACGATACTATGTTTCCTTTCCAGACGATCAGTAGTGGAGCCCAGTTGGGGCGATTGGGGATATTATGCATTCGGGGTTGTCTTTATTTTGGTTCCTTAGTCGGACCTTGAATGTATCTGGATGATTGTAATGATATATATTTATGCTATTGTGTGACATGGCGTTTGTAAGCCAACTATGTACCTCTTTCCCTATTCAGTACATGGGTTGTGTGAAGATTACCCCACTTGCGACATTGCTTACAATGCTGTTATGCCTCTAAGTTGTGCTTCGACATGTGAGAGATATAGCTGCATCGTGGGCGTTACACCAAATCCCAGAGGGTTCCAAGCCCGTAAATATCGAATCATATGACGGCACAACAAATCCTGCGGTATGGATCGAGGACTTCCTCCTGCACATCCACATGGCCCGCGGTGACGATCTACACGCCATCAAATACCACCCACTCAAGCTCAAAGGACCAGCTCGGCATTGGCTCAACAGCCTGCCAGTAGCATCCATTGGCTGTTGGGAAGATCTGGAAGCCGCATTCCTTGACAACTTCCAGGGCACTTATGTGCGACCACCAGATGCCGATGACTTGAGCCACATAATTCAGCAGCCAGAGGAATCGGCAAGGCAATTCTGGACACGGTTCCTGACAAATAAAAATCAAATCGTCGACTGTCCGTATGCAGAGGCCCTAGCAGCTTTTAAGCTCCGCGACGAGTGGCTCGCCCGGCACCTTGGCCAGGAAAAGCTGAAATCTATGGCAGCCCTCACGACACTCATGACCCCCTTCTGCGCGGGAGAGGACAGCTGGCTGGCTCGCAGCAATAATATATCAAAGAACCATGGTACTTCAGATACCAATGATAGAAATGGCAGGTCATGTCGCAACAAACATAAGCGCCGCATCAACAGCGACAATACCGAGGATACGGCAGTCAATGCCGGATTCAGAGGCTCTAAACCCGGTCAGCGGAAAAAGCCATTCAAAAGAAGCACACCGGGCCCGTCCAGTTTGGACCGTATACTCAATCGCTCGTGTCAAATACACGGCACCCTGACAAGCCAACCAACCACACCAACAGGGAATGTTGGGTGTTCAAGCAGGCCGGCAAGTTAAATGCCAAAAACAAATATAAGGGGTCACATGGAGATGACGAGGAGGAGCCGCGGCCGCCGAACACCGGAGGACAGAAGAGATTCCCCCACAAGTGCGGACGGTGAACATGATATATGCAACCCACATCCCCAAGAGGGAGCGGAAGCGTGCGCTAAGGGACGTATATGCGTTGGAGCCAGTCGCCCCAAAGTTCAACCCATGGTCCTCTTGTCCGATCACCTTCGATCGCAAGGACCATCCCACTAGTATCCGTCATGGCGGATTCACCGCACTGGTCCTAGACCCAATCATCGACGGATTTCACCTCACTCGAGTCCTTATGGACGGCGGCAGCAGCCTGAACCTGCTTTATCAGGACACAGTGCGCTAAATGGGTATAGACCCCTCAAGGATCAAACCCACAAAAACGATCTTCAAAGGCGTCATACCAGGTGTAGAGGCCCATTGCACATGCTCAGTCACACTTGAAGTGGTCTTCGGATCCCCGGATAACTTCCGAAGCGAGGAGTTAATCTTCGATATAGTCCCGTTCCGCAGTGGCTATCATGCACTGCTCGGGCGAACCGCATTTGCGAGATTCAATGCAGTACCGCATTATGCATACCTCAAGCTCAAGATGCCAGGACCTCGGGGGGTCATCACAGTCAATGGAAACACAGAGTGCTCTCTCCGCATGGAGGAGCACACTGCGGCCCTCGCAACAGAAGCACAATGCAGCCTCTTCAGGCAATCCACCAGTTCGGTGATTAAACACCCGGACACCGTCAAGCGCTCCCGGAGTAATATGCAACAAGATCGCCTGGCACACTCCGAGCTCGCATAGCAATGCAGCCCCCACCCCAGTCCCTGCCAAACGGCGAAATCCGTGTCACGCATACATAAGTACGCATTGAAAATACCATGGGCATAGGCGGGGGGGTGGGGGGAGGGGGTGGGGCACGACTACAGCACGCCCCAAAATGCAGCTCAACCGCACTAGGGGCTTCCCGCCTTATTATTTTTTCTCTCTTTCAAGACTTTACTCTCTGGAAATCCCGTCCGGCAGTATGATTGCCGGACACACGATACAACAACCAAGGATGCAGAAAGCTACGTCGCATCATGGAATTCCCAGGTGGTCTCTGATAACGAGTGAAATACCTGCTTTAAATACCATTCCTCAGCTTGCGCTTGGAGGGGACATGTCAAATAGTCCTACTTTTTGCTTATCGCACTACTTGTATCATTCTACTCCGACGCACCTTTTTGACTAAGCAATGCATAACACTAGACTATTACCGCATTCTCTATTCTTATATATATATGTTCATTCATGATATTCAGAACCCGTACACTCTGGTACGGCCAATACGCCAGGGGCTTAAGCATACCCCATAATACGGTGTGAGAAGTCCGAACACTTTCGACAGTGCGGCACCCCGAACTTATAGCATTATATGCATCAGCTCCGAATCATGTCTGGGGTCAATAGTTGGGTTTGCCCGGCTCCCATGTTTTGGTACCTGACGTTCCAATATAGCGGCTAAGGTAGCACTGGGAGAACTACTGCGATTGTGCCCTGGTTCATCAGGGTAAGCACCTCAGTGGAGAAAGCTAAAACTGACTGTCATGATAAGGCGAGAGCTAGTCGCTGTTCGAGAGGTCTCGAGTCCCTAAAGACTTATGCCGCTTAGGGCGAAGAGTCGTCTTTGTCCGGCTTAGGTGTGTATAGCGCCCCGAATTCGGCCTTCCGAATACTAGGGGCTTCGCCAAAATTTAAAATTGTAGACTTCTATGGCTAAGTTTGAGTGATAAAGCATTATAGTCCGATTGCCTTGTTCATTGCGCTGAGCACCTCCCTCGAAGGACCCAACAATGGGAAAAAGAGTGCTCAGATTTATCCCGAACACCCTAGCACTCGTGGCATGGGGGCGGAAGCCGACAACTGGCCATCTCTCAGATTTGATAAACAGCCGCATAGAAGGTAATATTTTAAATTCAAACAAGCGTTGCATAGCGCACATGAACAAGTTTTAATAATACAGGATCACACGAGCAAGTTCATTCAAAAATTAAATCCTTCGCACACTCGTCCGCCACAAGACGGGCACCCTTCAGGACACCCTCATAATACATCTCAGGGTGGCGATGCTCCTTGCCCTGCGGCGGCCCCTCCTTCACCAGCTTCTTGGTGTCCATCTTGGCCCAGTGCACCTTCGCACGGGCAAAAGCCCAGCGTGCACCTTCGATGCAGACGGACCGCTTTATGACTTCCAGCCGTGGGCAGGCATCCACAAGCCGCCTCACCAGGCCGAAGTAGCTGTTGGGAAGGGAGTCGCCAGGCCACATCCGGACTATAAGGCCCCTCATGGCCTGCTCGGCCGCCTTGTGCAGCTCGACCAGTTGCTTCAGCTGGTCGCTCATAGGCATCGGGTGTTCGGTCCCAGTATACTGAGACCAGAACAACTTCTCCATCAAGCTTCCCTCCTAGAGAGCTCCGGACTTGAGTAAGTAACAAGTAATTTACTTTCACATGCTTGCTTTGCATAATGAATGCCTTACCCGCCTCTATCTTCCTCATCGCCTCAATTTCTTGGAGGGACTTTTGGGCTTCAGCCTTGGCATGCTTTGTGCTCTCAAGGGCTGCGGCAACCTCGGACTCTCGCGTCTTCGAGTCAAGCTCCAAAGTCTCGTGCTTCTTCATGAGAGCCTGGAGCTCCCGCTGCACCTCGCCCACCCGTGCCTCTTGTTTTTCCCGCTCGGTGCGCTCCTTGGCCGCTTTGTTTTTGGCCTCGGAGAGCGCTTGCTTTAGGGTCGCCACTTCGGTCATGGCCCCTGGCACATCCATGATGATCCTATCATTTTGCAACCGCATCTTTTTTTATACATATAGACAAGGCATTACTTACCTTTGTTCTCCTCGAGCTGCCTTTTGGCAAGGCCGAGCTCTGTCTCAGACCGCTCGAGGTTTTGCTTCAGTGCGGCGACCTCCGCAGTTAGTGCGGCAGAGGTCAGTAGCTAAGCCTGCATACGCATATAGACATACTTGTATTAGACTCCTGCAGATATTATTCGATCCTCTATTCGGTTTTTCTTTGTGAACACCAAACAGAGTATCAGGGGCTACTGTCTATGCTGTAATATTTCCCTATATTTCAAATACTTACCTCAAAGCCTGTTAGAAGGCTGGCACAGGCTTCAATCAGTCCGCTCTTGGCGGACTGAACCTTCTTGATCACAGCACTCATAATAGTGCGGTGCTCTTCATCGATGGAAGCGCCGCGAAGCACTCCCAGCAGGTTGTCCGGTGCCTCTGGATGGACATAGGTCATCGGCACGGGCGGCTTGTCCCTCCTGGAAGGGGGCCGCCTACCGGAATCCAGAACCACTGGAGGTTCCGGCGCGGTGTTCGGCTGAGGGCCGAACTTGGAGCCCTTGGGAGTCTTGCTCCCTTTGCGCCTAGAGTTCGGAAGGTCGCCTTGAGGCGCCTCCGGGACTATCTCCCCCCGGCTCGGTGCCCCTTGAGACAATACCTCGACATTGTCCATAGGGCAAGGAGAGGAGGCGGTTGGAAGTGTATCACTATTCATATCCGACGAGTCCAAGGAACCGTCCGATGAGGATACGTCGATACGGGCTCGGGGCGGACTGCATGATCATATTTGACGTTAGGAGAAGCAGTGCAAAAAAAGTATGCTATGAGTTACTCTGGTATCCGAATACTTAGGACTTCGCCAGGGGCTTGGCCCTGAGTAACCACTCGTCTTCGCTGTCGGCGGCGGTGGTGGAACAGTTCGGAAGGAGAGTCCTTCCCTTCTTGGACCCTTCGGCCTCCCCTATTGAGGCGACCTTCCTTTTCCTGTCTCCCCCGGCTGGAGGGGGAGAATCTTCATCTTCCTCCTCCTCGTTTTTACGAGAGGAGTGCGTCTCGGAGTTATCGGACGATGATTCCGATACCACCTGGCGCCGGGAACTCTTTCGGGTTCCCGTGGCCTTCTTCTTGATCTTCTTCTCCGGCACCTCATAAGGAGCCGGAGTCTGCATCTCCGTCAGGAGAGCGTCTGCAGGGTCTTCGGGCAGAGGGGCCGGACAGTCAATCTGCTATGATGTCTCCACCCAATCCTGTCAAAGGCATGGGAGCTCAGATCCCGCACATGGTTAAACTAAGGAAAATAAATACCCTACAAGATGTACAGAACTTACCGGATTTGCAGGACGCGTTACGCTTAGCCCGCGGCTCGGTAAGGGGAGGGGGGACCTTGGCGCCCTTAAACAGCACCTTCCAGACGTCCTTATGCGTCGTGTCGAAGAGCTCGCATAGTGTCTGGTGCTGGGCCGGGTCGAACTCCCATAAGTTGAAAGCCCGTTGTTGACACGGGAGGATCCGGCGGAAGAGCATGACCTAGACTATGTTGACGAGCTTAAGTTTCTTGCTTATCATGTTCCGGATACACTTCTGGAGTCCATCCAGCTCCATCGATGAGCCCCAGGACAGACCCTTCTCCTTCCAGGAAGTGAGTCGCGTGGGGATACCGGATCGAAACTCGGGGGCCGCCACCCAGTTGGTGTCGCGCGGCTCGGTGATGTAGAACCACCCCGATTGCCACCCCTTTATGGTCTCCATGAAGGATCCCTTGAGCCATGTAACATTGGGCATTTTTCCCACCATGGCTCCGCCGTATTCCGCTTGTTGGCCGCCTAATACCTTCGGTTTGATATTGAAGGTCTTCAGCCACAGGCCGAAGTGGGGCCGGATGTGGAGGAAAGCCTCGCACACGACAATTAACACCGAGATGTTGAGGATTAAATTCGGGGCCAGATCATGGAAGTCCAGCTCATAATAGAACATAAGGCCGCGGACGAATGGATGGAGGGGAAACCCTAGTCCGCGGACGAAGTGGGTGAGGAAAACCACCCTTTCGTGAGGTTCCGGGGTAGGGATGATCTGCCCCGCGGCTGGCAGCCGGTGCGTGATATCCGCGGCTAAGTATCGGGCCCCGCGCAACTTTTGATGTCTCCCTCCGTAACGGAGGAGACCATCTACTTGCCTCCCGCTCCAGACATGTTTGGAGAGGGTTGAGGAGAAGGATGTGGACTTGGGCGCTGGAGCTCGAGTGCGTGAGAATGGATGAGCAAGGAGGAAGAAGGCGTGGGTAGAAAAAGGTGAACCCTTATCCCTTTATAAGGGCGGACTAAACTATGCGCCCCCACCAGCCTAGTAAAACTCACTTATCCCCCAAGCGCCGTAATTGATGGCGCGGTTGGGTTACACACGTCCGTATTGATGGGAATCCCGTAATAAGGGGACACGATCTCTGCTTCGACAAGACGTGCCAAGGAAACCGCCTCGCGAAACACACTGAGGTTGGTTGTGAAAAACGATTCGAATGGTGACCTCGCTGTGTGTGATGTCACGTTGCGAAATGCGTCGGCAGATTAGATTTGTGAAAATATTATTCTCTCTACGGTTGTATGTGGAACTTGTTTTGAAGAGCCGGACATGATCCTCGTGTTCAAAATCTTCTATGAAGTATTCGGAGGAGGAACCCGCCTTGCAATGCCGAAAACAATCTGCGCGCCAGACTCATCGTCATTGAAGCCTAGTTCAGGGGCTACCGAGGGAGTCCTGGATTAGGGGGTATCCGGACAGCCAGACTATATCCTTTGGCCGGACTATTGGACTATGAAGATACAGGATTGAAGACTTCGTCCCGTGTCCGGATGGGACTCTCCTTGGCGTGGAAGGCACGCTTGGCAGTACAGATATGTAGATTTCCTTCCTTGTAATCGACTCTGTGTAACCCTAGCCCCCTCCAGTGCCTATATAAACCGGAGGGTTTAGTCCGTAGGACCAACAACAACAATCATACCATAGGATAGCTTCTAGGGTTTAGCCTCTTCGATCTCGTGGTAGATCAACTCTTTTACTACTCATATTATCAAGAACAATCAAGCAGGACGTAGGGTATTACCTCCATCAAGAGGGCCCGAACCTGGGTAAATATCGCGTCCCCTGCATCCTGTTACCATCCGCCTAGACGCATGATACGTCTCCGTCGTATCTACTTTTCCAAACACTTTTGCCCTTGTTTTGGACTCTAACTTGTATGATTTGAATGGAACTAACCCGGACTGACGCTGTTTTCAGCAGAATTGCCATGGTGTTGTTTTATGTGTAGAAAACAAATATTCTCTGAATGACCTGAAACTCCATGGAACATCTTAGAAAAAATAATAAAAAATCCTCGCCAAAGATGAAGACCAGGTGGCCCACACCCTGTCCACGAGGGTGGGGGCGCCCCCCTAGGGCGCGCCCTCCTACCTCGTGGGCCCCCTGGATGCCCTCCGATGCCAACTCCAACTCTATATATTTTCTTTCGGAGAGAAAAAAATCAGGGTTTGATCCCATCGTAGGCTTGCTAGACGGTGATGGGTTGGATGAGATTATCATGTAATCGAGTTAGTTTTGTTAGGGTTTTATCCCTAGTATCCACTATGTTCTGAGATTGATGTTGCTATGACTTTGTTATGCTTAATGCTTGTCACTAGGGCCCGAGTGCCATGATTTCAGATCTGAACCTATTATGTTTTCATGAATATATGTGAGTTCTTGATCCTATCTTGCAAGTCTATAGTCACCTACTATGTGTTATGATCCGGCAACCCCGAAGTGACAATAATCGGGACCACTCCCAGTGATGACCATACTTTGAGGAGTTCATGTATTCACTATGTGCTAATGCTTTGTTCCGGTTCTCTATTAAAAGGAGGCCTTAATATCCCTTAGTTTCCAATAGGACCCCACTGCCACGGGAGGGTAGGACAAAAGATGTCATGCAAGTTCTTTTCCATAAGCACGTATGACTATATACGGAATACATGCCTACATTACATTGATGAATTGGAGCTAGTTCTGTGTCACCCTATGTTATGACTGTTACATGATGAACCTCATCCGGCACAATTATCCATCACTGATCCAGTGCCTACGAGTTTTCCATATACTGGTTTACGTTTATTTACTTTTCCGCTGCTACTATTACAATCACTACAAAATACCAAAAACATTACTTTTGCTGTCTTTACTTTTGTTGCTGCTACCACCACTATCATATTACTGTGCTACTAAACACTTTGCCGCAGATACTAAGTTTCCAGGTGTGCTTGAATTCACAACTCAGCTGCTAATACTTGAGAGTATTATTTGGCTCCCCTTGTGTCGAATCAATAAATTTGGGTTGAATACTCTACCCTCGAAAGCTGTTGCGATCCCCTATACTTGTGGGTCATCAAGACTAATTTCTGGCGCCGTTGCCGGGGAGCATAGCTCTATTCTTTGAGTCACTTAGGATTTATATCTGCTTATTATTATGAAGAACTTGAGAGATCCAAAAACCATGATCTATCCCTCAACTAAGAGGGGAGGTAAGGAACTGCCATCTAGCTCTGCACTTGATTCACCTTCTGTTATGAGTAAGTTTGCGACACCTACACCTGCTTCTGCTATTCGTTCTGATATGTCGCATGTTATTGATGATGCCACCTCTTCTATGCATGATACTTATGATGAAACTGCTTCTATGCCTGATACTACTATGCCCCTTGGTGAATTTCTTGATGAACAAATTGCTAGGGCTAGAGAAAAAGAAATTATTGAATCTGAATACGATGATGATAGTGATGATGAAAATATGCCTGTTATTCCTGAGGGCTATCTTTTTGATATGGAATCTTCTGCCGCTATTTTAGCTTGCAGGGATAGATATGAGCTTAAGAGGTTATTAGTTAAATGGAACAAAGAATCACTTAGAGATAAAATGAAACCCGACCCTGCTTTTGCTACTTCACCTATATGTGTTCCTGCTAAGTATTATGAATTCTCTGTTGATCCTGATATAATTACTTTGGTGGAATCTGATCCATTTTATGGCTATGAATCTGAAACTATTGTGGCACATCTCACTAATGATGAGAGATCGCGTTACCTCTATATACTCAAAATATTTCCATTCTCATTAAAGGGTGATGCTAAGATATGGTTTAATTCTCTTGATCCTGGTTGTGTGCGTAGTCCCCATGATATGATTTATTACTTCTCTGCTAAATATTTCCCTGCTCATAAGAAACAAGCTGCTTTGAGGGAAATATAAAACTTTGTGCAAATTAAAGAAGAGAGTCTCCCACAAGCTTGGGGGAGGCTTCTCAAGTTACTTAATGCTTTGCCTGATCATCCTCTTTAGAAACCCGAAATACTTGATATCTTTTATAATGGACTAACCGATGCTTCCAGAGATTACCTGGATAGTTGTGCTGGTTCTCTTTTCAGGGAAAGAACACCGGATGAAGCTGAAAATGTATTGAATAATATGTTTACAAATGAAAATAATTGGGCACCTCCTGAGACAGCTCTTGCTCCAATTACTGTGTCTATTCCTAAACCAACTCTGAAGAAGAGAGGTGTTCTATTTCTCAGTCCCGAAGATATGCAAGATGCAAAGAAATCTATGAAAGAGAAAGGTATTAAAGCTGAAGACGTTAAGAATGTACCTCCTATTGAAGAAATACATGGTCTTAATTCACCGCCTGTTGAAGAAACTTATGATCTCAATTCTTTACTTATTGAAGAACCTCCTGACCCCGATATCCCGACACAGGTAGTAAAGGTAAATTCTCTCTATAGATATGATAAAGCTGAAGTTCCTCTTACTAAAATTGCTAGTCAGTGCTTAGATGAGTTTGATAACTTTATGTTTAAGCAAGACGACTTCAATGCTTATTTTGGTAGACAATTAAAAGAAAATGCTTATATGATTAGACGCTTGGGTGATTATATGGCTAATATTAAAGGTGAACTTAAACTTGTTAGCAAACATGCTTCTATGGTTACCACGCAAGTGGAACAAGTACTTAAGGCTCAAAAAGAAGTGCTTGATGAAATGAATAGTAAGAAAAATGATTATGCTGTTAGAGTGGCTACTAGAACTGGTAGAATGACTCAGGAACCTTTGTATCCTGAAGGCCACCCTAAGAGAATCGAGCAAGATTCTCAGAGAAATAATATTGATGTTCCTAGTTCTTCTAAAAAGAAGAAAAAGAAAAATGATAGAACTGTGCAAACTTCTAGTGAACCTATTGCTGAACCACCTGATAATCCAAATGATATATCTATGTCTGATGCTGAAACACAATCTGGTAATGAACATGAACCTAATGAAAATATTAAAGATGATGTTCATGATGATGCTCAACCTAGTAATAACGATGATGTAGAAATTGAACCTGCTGTCGATCTTGATAATCCACAATCAAAGAATCAACGTTATTATAAAAGAGACTTTGTTGCTAGGAAACATGGTAAAGAAAGGGAACCTTGGGTTCAGAAACCCATGCCTTTTCCTCCAAAACCATCCAAGAAAAAAGATGATGAGGATTTTGAGTGCTTTGCTGAAATGATTAGGCCTATCTTTTTGCGTATGCGATTAACTAATGTGCTCAAAACAAATCCTTATGCTAAATATATGAAGGATATCATTAGTAATAATAGAAAGATACGGAAAGCAGAGATTTCCACCATGCTTGCTAATTATACTTTTAAGGGTGGAATACCAAAGAAACTTGGAGATCCCGGAGTACCTACTATACCTTGCTCCATTAAAAGAAATTATATTAAAACTGCTTTATGTGATCTTGGAGCCGGTGTTAGTGTTATGCCTCTCTCTTTATATCGTAGACTTGACTTGAATAAGCTGACACCTACCGAAATATCTTTGCAAATGGCTGATAAATCAACTGCTATACCTGTCGGTATTTGTGAGGATGTGCCTGTTGTGGTTGCAAATGTTACTATTTTAACGGATTTGGTAATTCTTGATATTCCCGAGGATGATAGTATGTCTATTATTCTTGGAAGACCTTTTCTTAATACTGCAGGGGCTGTTATTGATTGCAACAAAGGCAATGTCACTTTTCATGTTAATGGTAATGAGCATATGGTACACATTCCGAGGAAACAACCTCAAGTTCATAGTATCAACTCCATTGGAAAAATTCCATCGATTATAATTGGAGGTTTTGAATTTCCTCTTCCTACTGTCAAAAAGAAATATGATATACTTATTATAGGGGATGTGCATATCCCCGTTGAGGTAACTTAGTGTTATTCGAAATTTCTCCGGTTTCATGATTATCAGAATGAGTTTGTTAAAAAGACTTGATCAACCTTGTTAGTGGATTCTTTTTGATGAGCATGAGATGGATGAAACTAGAAGCACAAACTTCTGTACCCTCTCTATACTTTCTATTAATTAGTAGAAATAAAGTAAAAATAGTTTTTTCTGTCTGTTTCCTGGCTTATCCTTGTAATATAAAAATATCCAAAAAATAAAAGTCCTCGGAATGACATGCCAATTTAATATGATTTTTCGGGATTATTTGAGGATTTACTGTGCAAAAATTACCGCGGGAGGAGCTGCCACCTGGCCACGAGGGTGGTGGGCGCCCCCCTAGGGCGCGCCCGCTGCCTCGTGGGCCCATAGTGGCCCTCCTCCACTTATCCCAGCACCCATCTTCTTCCTCTGTCTCACACAAACCTGAAAAACCAACTCAAGCATGAGTTCCAGCCACTTTTGCTGTGATTTTTGATCTCCTTGCTCAAAGCACCTCTCACAAAACTGCTTAGGGAGATTGTTCCTTGGTATGTGACTCATCCATTGGTCCAATTAGTTTTTGTTCTAGTGCTTTATTCTTTGCAAATTTGTGCTGCCTAGGTGACCATGTTCTTGAGCTTGCATGACAAATTTATATGGTTCTA
Organism: Triticum urartu; assembly: GCF_003073215.2. Lineage (NCBI taxonomy): Eukaryota > Viridiplantae > Streptophyta > Magnoliopsida > Poales > Poaceae > Triticum > Triticum urartu. The sequence goes on along the minus strand of NC_053024.1, from coordinate 319,417,007 downwards.
AGTAGTTCGAATACTTGATATAGGCTCTAGGCACTTGTAGGAGTAGTTGCTATCAATTTTATTGAAGTTGGTTCACTTTTGTTTGAAGTTGCTAAAAATTTCAGAATTTTTCAGAGAAAAACAATATGCTTAGGAAGATGTTCCTAGGTGGTTCCTATAAGAAGCAAGGACCCAGGATTGCTATGCGCGATGCTGACGAGGATCCACCAAGAGACGCTCCAGTACGGCCTTACGAATGGCCGTTGGAAATTTTTATGGACCGTGCGGGAATTAAAGAAGAATTCAAAGCATATTTGCGCAATGCCGGTCTTAAGGATTTTGAGGCTAACAAATGCCCCCAGTATAATGATCTCACAAGTTCATTTGTGAGGAGGTTTGAGTATTCATCTATGCGTAATTCTCCTTCAGTCATGTTTGATCTCTATGACAAATCTTATACCATGGACTTAGAGGATTTCACTTCTTCTTGCAAACTTCCATCATGGGGTAGTGTTAGGGATCCCCCTAAATCTGAATTTAGAAACTTTCTTGTTAGTATAACTGTGGGGGAATCTAGAGATATAACGCAGGCTACCATAGGGAGCATTCACTTTCCTGCTATACATTGTTTTTCTCTTTTCATCGGTAGATGCATAAATGCTAAGGATGAAGCATGTCACATGTGTGTCCCTGATCTTAGCATTCTTAGGAGTGCTGTGTTAGGAGACCAATCTTATCATATGGGAGCCATTGTAGCTCGTAGGTTGCATCATAATAGACATAATGGAGGTTTCTTTGGAGGAATTTATGCAACCCTCTTAGCTCATTTTCTTGAGATAGACATTCGCGAGGGTGATACGAAGTTGCCTCCAACATATTTAGATTATAACTCTATGGCTTCGCACCAGTTTGTCGAGAGGCCTGAATCACCTCTCTTATATCGTTTAATTTTTTATAAACGACGTGTTTTCCGTATTAATCTCCCTGCTCCTGCCTTCTTTGATTCACAGACAAAAATAAGATATGTTATTACCAGAGAGGAGGCAGAAGAGTACGAGAGGAGAGCGGAGGCAGCTCGACTCCATGCTGCAGCTCAGCAAGCGATAACCGCTGCACATCAGTATGATCCCAACTATTCTTCATCGCAGTATGACTCCAGCTACACCTACGGGTACTCGCCAGGCTATCCCTGGCAATAGACCAACTTAGGCCAAAAGCCTAAGCTTGGGGGAGTACGTATTTCTCACCGACATTACATTTATGTTCACACACACTCATTGCTAGATGTCGGTGCTCATACTTTTTCACTGTAATATCCATGCTAGTTTATTTTCTTTTTCCTGCTTTCTTCTTGTGTGTTTGTTAAACCTTAAGAAAAACCAAAAAAATTAGTAATAGTTTATTTTTCTGCTGTAGTAGTAATAATTAAAAAGAAGACCCAAAAATATTTCCCATTCTTCTTTTTCTTGTTGGGAGCTTTCCCGTGTAAATAGTTTTATTTATTTTCTTTTCTTTGGGGTCAGTAGGAGAAGACCATGATTAAATTGTTGAAGTGGCTCTTATATGCATTATTGTTGATTTAACCTAGAGCCCATATTGCCTTGTCTTCTCCTGTTTATTGATGCTCGCAGATTCCAGCTTAGTCCAATGCACGTACACTCTTATTATTGTTCACATCGTTCGGTCGTGCAAGTGAAAGGCAATTATGATGATATATGATGGACTGACTGAGATGAGAAAAGCTGGTATGAACTCGACCTCTTTTGTTTTTGTAAATATGATGAGCCCCTTGTTCTTGATTCAACTTATTATGAATAAACATGTTTGCAATGACAATTATAGATCGTAGTTGCTTGTGCCATGCTTGACTAGCTATGAGTTATAATGATTTACCTTGTGTGCCAACATGCTATTGAGATGGTTATGATGTGGTATGATGGGGTGGTATCCTCCTTTGAATGATTTAAGTGACTTGAATTGGCACATGTTCACGCATGTAGTTGAAACAAATCAACATAGCCTTCACGATCTTTATGTTCATGGTGGATTATATCCTACTCATGCTTGCATCCAATGTTTATTAATTTTAATGCATGTACATGGATGTTGTTGCTCTCTAGTTGGTCACTTCCCAGTCTTTTGCTAGCCTTCACTTGTACTAAGCGGGAATACTGCTTGTGCATCCAATCCCTCAAACCCCAAAGTTATTCCAGATGAGTCCACTATACCTTCCTATATGCGGTATCTACCTGCCGTTCCAAGTAAATTTGCATGTGCCAAACTCTAAACCTTCAAATAAACATTTTGTTTTGTACGCTCGAATAGCTCATGTATCAACCAAGGCTGTCCTTATCTTCCATGTTAGGCGGGTTATTCTCAAGAGGAGTGGACTCTGCTCCTCACTCACGAGAAAATGGATGGTCACCGGGATGCCCAGTCCCATGCTTTATAAAAACTAAATCAAAATTAATTGCAAAAAAAAACTCCCCCTGGGACCTGATGTTTGTTGGAGACACCCGTTGTTTCGAGCAAGTCATGGATTGATGCTTGTTGGTGGAGGGGGAGTATAAACTTTACCATTCTGTTTGGGAACTGCCTATAATGTGTTTAGCATGGAAGATATCGCCATCTATTAGTTGCTACATTGACAATGGAAGTATACCGCTCAAAATACAAGCTATCTCTATTGCAAAACCGAGCTCTGGCACCTCTACAAATCCCTGCTTCCCTCTGCAAAGCGCCTATCCATTTACTTTTATGTTGAGTCATCACCCTCTTATTAAAAAGCACTAGCTGGAGAGCACAGCTGTCATTTGCATTCATCACTATTAATTTATATTGGGTGTGACTATGATTGGATCTCTTTTACCATGAATTACAATGTCTAGTCAGTCCTTGATCTTTAAAGGTGCTCTGCATTTATGTTTTGCGGTCTCAGAAAGGGCTAGCGAGATACCATCCTGTTATATCATATTATGATTGTTTTGAGAAAGTGTTGTCATTCGAGATTTATTATTATGACATGCTAGTTGATTATGCTATTGATATGAGTAATTATGAGACCTGAGAATTATTGCAAATGTGGTTAGTTATGATCTATGCTGAAAACTTGAATGCTGGCTTGACATAGTTACAACAACAAGAGCAAACAGAGTTTGTAAAAGTTTTTCTTTCTTTCTTTCAGTTTCTCAACTGAATTGCTTGAGGACAAGCAAGGGTTTAAGCTTGGGGGAGTTGATACATCTCCGTCGTATCTACTTTTCCAAACACTTTTGCCCTTGTTTTGGACTCTAACTTGTATGATTTGAATGGAACTAGCCCGGACTGACGCTGTTTTCAGCAGAATTGCCATGGTGTTGTTTTATGTGCAGAAAACAAATATTCTCGGAATGACCTGAAACTCCATGGAACATCTTAGAAAAAATAATAAAAAATCCTCGCCAAAGATGAAGACCAGGTGGCCCACACCCTGTCCACTAGGGTGGGGGCGCCCCCCCTAGGGCGCGTCCCCCTACCTCGTGGGCCCCCTGGATGCCCTCCGACGCCAACTCCAACTCTATATATTTGCTTTCGGAGAGAAAAAAATCAGGGAGAAGAAATCATCACGCCAAGCTAACCTCTCGGGAGGGCTGATCTGGAGTCCGTTCGGGGCTCCGGAGAGGGGGGTTCGTCGCCGTCGTCATCATCAACCATCCTCCATCACCAATTTCATGATGCTCACCGCCGTGCGTGATTAATTCCATCGTAGGCTTGCTGGACGGTGATGGGTTGGATGAGATTTATCATGTAATCGAGTTAGTTTTGTTAGGGTTTGATCCCTAGTATCCACTATGTTCTGAGATTGCCGTTGCTATGACTTTGCTATGCTTAATGCTTGTCACTAGGCCCTGAGTGCCATGATTTCAGATCTGAACCTATTATGTTTTCATGAATATATGTGAGTTCTTGATCCTATCTTGCAAGTCTATAGTCACCTACTATGTGTTATGATCCGGCAACCCCGAAGTGACAATAATCGGGACCACTCCCGGTGATGACCATAGTTTGAGGAGTTCATGTATTCACTATGTGCTAATGCTTTGTTTCGGTTCTCTATTAAAAGGAGGCCTTAATATCCCTTAGTTTCCAATAGGACCCCGCTGCCACGGGAGGGTAGGACAAAAGATGTCGTGCAAGTTCTTTTCCATAAGCACGTATGACTATATACGGAATACATGCCTATATTACATTGATGAATTGGAGCTAGTTCTGTGTCACCCTATGTTATGACTGTTACATGATGAACCGCATCCGGCATAATTATCCATCACTGATCCGATGCCTACGAGTTTTCCATATACTGGTTTATGTTTATTTACTTTTCCGCTGCTACTATTACAATCACTACAAAATACCAAAAACATTACTTTTGCTGTCTTTACTTTTGTTGCTGCTACCACCACTATCATATTACTGTGCTACTAAACACTTTGCCGCATATACTAAGTTTCCAGGTGTGGTGGAATTGACAACTCAGCTGCTAATACTTGAGAATATTATTTGGCTCCCCTTGTGCCGAATCAATAAATTTGGGTTGAATACTCTACCCTCGAAAGCTGTTGCGATCCCCTATACTTGTGGGTCATCAACGCATAGTTCAGGACCCCCTACCCGAGATCCGCCGGTTTTGACACCGATAGTGATCCAAGATCACATTGATTCCATAGGAAAACCCAATACTATTAAAAGAGGATGAGGTGTTGTTTAATGGCTTGCTTGCTCAAAATGCTTAGTGATATGCTCCAAAAGCCCTCAACCAGTTTCTCATATCCACATATGTCCCAAACCAAAATTCAAACTCGGCCCTACCAATTTGATCTATCCGGCGCCACCGAGTTCACTTGACATAGCCACTGCCAGAAACCCTAGTCACTTCGGTCTCACCGATAGGGGTCTCGATCTCACCGATATGGGGTTGCAAACTCTCTGTTTCCCTTCGTAACGTTTCATTCCAACCAAATGAGCGATTGGTCCCACCGTGTTCGCAATGCAAACTCTCCGTTTCCCTTTCCTAATGTTTCAGTTTCACCGAAATGAGCGACTCGGTCCCATCGAGTTTGCCTGACCAACTCTCTGTTTGCCTATTACAGAAATTGCTCCTACCGAGTTTATGTGATCGGTCTCACTGAGATTACGTTATGCCCTAACCCTAATGAAATTGGTCCCACCGAGTTGACATGTTGGTCCCACCAAAAATCCTAAAATTCACATTTTGAACTAAATCGGTCTAACCGAGTTTCATGATTCGGTCCCACCGAGTTTGGTAAATTGTGTGTAATGGTTAGATTTTGTGTGGAGGCTATTTATACCACTCCACCCACTCTTCATTCATGGAGAGAGCCATCAGAACGTTCCTACACTTCTAGCATATATTCTCTGAGAGAGAGCCACCTACGCATGTGTTGAGACCAAGATATTCCTTTCCAATCACAAGAATCTTGATCTCTAGCCTTCCCCAAGTTGCTTTCCACTCAAATCATCTTTCCACCAAATCCAATTCTGTGTGAGAGAGTTGAGTGTTTGGGAGACTATCATTTGAAGCACAAGAGCAAGGAGTTCATCATCGACACACCATCTATTACATTTTGGAGAGTGGTGTCTCCTAGATTGGTTAGGTGTCACTTGGGAGCCTCCGTCAAGATTGTGGAGTTGAACCAAGGAGTTTGTATGGGCAAGGAGATCACCTACTTCGTGAAGATCTACCCTAGTGAGGAAAGTCCTTCGTGGGCGATGGCCATGGTGGGATAGACAAGGTTGCTTCTTCATGGACCCTTTGTGGGTGGAGCCCTCCGTGGACTCGCGCAGCCGTTACCCTTCGTGGGTTGAAGTCTCCATCAACATGGATGTATGATAGCACCACCTATCGGAACCACGCCAAAAATCTCTGTGTCTACATTGCGTTTGCTCCCTCCAAACTCCTCCCTTTACCTTCATGTGCAATGTTTTACATTCCACTGCTATACTCTTAGACTTGCATGTGTAGGTTGATGGCTTGACTTGTGCTAAGTTGATAAAATCAGCCAAGGCATAAAATTAGGAAAAGGCTAGATTTTTATTTGGTCAAGTAGTCTAATCACCCCCTCTAGACATACTTTCGATCCTTTAAGTGGTATCAGAACTTTTGTCTCCATTTGCCTTGATTTCCATAGCTTTCGGTTATCATAGCCTTGGTTTCACAACCTAGGAGAGTATGCCGTCTAGCGAGGGAAATTAGCACCGTAGAGGTCCTTACTTTGATGGTACTAATTTTGCTAGTTGGAAGCATAAGATGAAAATGCATATTCTTGGACATAACCCCGCCGTTTGGGCTATTGTGTGTATTGGCTTGCAAGGTGGATTCTTTGATGGGAGAGAACCGAACCGTGAAGCTACCGCGGAAGAGTTGAAGATGCTGAAATACAATGCTCAAGCTTGCGATCTCCTCTTCGACGGATTGTGCCCTGAAGAATTCAACAAAATCAGCCGTCTTGAGAATGCAAAGGAAATTTGGGATACTTTGATTGATATGCATGAGGGTACCGACTCCGTCAAGGAATCCAAATTGGATGTGATTCAAAGTCAACTTGACAAGTTCAAAATGAAGGATGGTGAAGGTGTCGCCGAAATGTACTGTAGGCTTTCTCTCATCACAAATGAGATTGCCAGCTTAGGAAGTGAAGAGATGACCGATAGATTCATCATCAAGAAGATCCTAAGAGCCTTGGATGGAAAATATGATACCATGTGCACATTGATCCAAATGATGCCCAACTACAAAGATCTCAAACCAACAGAAGTAATTGGAAGAATTGTTGCTCATGAGATGTCACTAAGGATAAGGAAGAGCTTCACAACAAGACAAGTGGTGCTTACAAAGCCTCATGTGACGCTCCTACATCATCAAGTGAGAAACAAGCCTTCAATCAAGAATTGAGCTTAATGGTGAAGAACTTCAACAAGTTCTACAAGAGTAGAAGCAAAGAAAGAAGTTCCAAGTCAAGGTCCTACAATGACAAAACATCTTCTAGTCATGAGCGTAATTGCTACAATTGTGGAAGACTCGGGCACTACTCTAATGAGTGTACGCCCCCTACAAAAGAAGAGAAGATTCACCCAAAAGGAGAAGTAGAAGAGAAGAATCACCTCCAAGTGAGAGAAGGAGTAGAGATGATCGTTATGAACGAAGAACATCTCAGAGAAGCAAGGATTCAGAAAGGAAGGACAAGTCATCAAGGAGCTACACAAAACGAAGACATCAAGCTCATGTTGGTGAATGGGTATCCAGCTCCGACTTCGACCATCACTCCGAAAGAAGATATCACTCGGACTCCGAATATACTCAAGATGAAGGTGTTGCCAGTCTAGCACTTGTGTCAACTAACTAGATACTTCTCCAATGTATCTATAATTTATGAAGTATGCATGCTGTTATTTTATCATTCATGGGTGTTTTACAATCATTTTATAGCAACTTTATAACATTTTTTGGGACTAACCTATTGACTCAGTGCCCAGTGCCAGTTGGTGTTTTTTGCTTGTTTTTTACATCATAGAAAATCAATATTAAATGGAGTCCAATTACCGCAAAACTTTTTGTGGATTTTTTATGGACCGGAAGGAACCCAATGGGCCAGAGTTGCACCTGGGGGGTGCCCCAAGGGGGGCACCACCCACGAGGGTGCGCTAGGCCCCCCCTGGCGCGCCAGGTGGGTTGTCCCCACCTCAGTGGCCTCCCGTAGCCCTTCTTTGCACTATAAATCCCCAAATATTCCGAAATCCCTCGGGGTTAACCTAGATCAGAAGTTCCGCCGCCGCAGGGCTCCGTATCCACTGAAGACCAATCTAGACTCGTTCCGGCCCCCTACCGGAGGGGGTAATCATCTCCGGTGGCCATCTTCATCATCCCGGCGACCACCACGATGAGGTGGGAGTAGTCCAGCCTCGGGGCTGAGGGTTTGTAGCATTAGCTATGCGTTTAATCTCTCTCTCTCTCTCTCTCTCTCTCGTGTTCTTGAAATGGCATGATCTTGATGTATCGCGGGCTTTGTTAATATAGTCGGATCATATGGTGTTTCCCCCTGTCTATCTTGTTGTGATGAATTGAGTTTTACCCTTTGAAGTTTTGTCATGTCGGATTGAATATTTAGAGATGAGAACACATGATATATGTCTTGCGGTATGAATACTTGAGGTGACAATTGGGGTATCTTATTGATTCACTTGATATATGTTAAGGCATTCAACTCACGGATTCCCGTGGTGATATTGGGGTAATCTATGCATAGGGGTTGATGCACCTTTTTCTCCGATGGAAACTTCGGGGTCTCTTTATAGTTCTTTGTGTGGATTGAGTATTATGAATATGAATATGCTTTGGTGTTATTCTAGTACGAACTCTAGGATAGATCGAACGGAAACGATAGCTTTGTGTTATTTTAGTACGAACTCTTGAATAGATCGATCGGAAAGAATAGCTTTGAGGTGGCCTCACACCCTACAAACAATTCTTACCTTTTGTTCTCCGCTAATAGGAACTCGAGAGTGATTCTTTGCTGTACTTTGAGGGATAATTACATGATCTAACTATGTTAGCACTGTTGAGAGATTGCACTGGCGAAAGTACGGACCCTAGGCCTCCTTTTTAGGCATTGAAACACCATTTTTGTGCCCGTTTAGTATTTGTTACTTTGCTGTTTTTAATTATTCAGATTATAAAAATATATTTCTACCATCCATATTACACTTTTATCACCATCTCTTCGCCAAACTAGTGCACCTATACAATTTGCCATTGTATTGGGTGTGTTGGGGACACAAGAGATTTCTTTTATTTGGTTGTAGGGTAGTTTGAGAGAGACCACCTTCATCCTACACCTCTCATGGATTGATATACCTTGGGTCATCCACTTGAGGGAAAATTGCTACTGTCCTACAAAACTCTGCGCTTGGAGGCCCAACACGTGTCTACAAGAATAAAGTTGCATAGTAGACATCAAGCTCTTTTCTGGCGCTGTTGCCGGAGAGGTGAGTGCTTGAAGGTATATCTTTAGATCTTGCAATTGAATCTTTTAGTTTCTTGTTTTATCACTAGTTTGGTTCATAGAAGGAAACTACAGAAAAATGGAATTTAGGTTGCATCATATTATTGACCATCTTTATAATATCTTTCTTGAAAATGATGGTTCAGAAAATTGTTCTCAATTGTTAGAATAAGAAGTCAATAAAATGCTTGGCATAAAATATTTGAATGATTAGCATGATTGCAATGTTGTTAGTGTGAATTCTTTGAATATCCAAAATACTAATGATGATTGCACAAGTCATGAAAAAAATGTTTCTTATAAGCATGTCACTTTTTGTGGAGTGAATTGGAAGTGCCCTTGCACACCAAAAAGGGAAGATAGATTTTGCAAGAAGCATAAATATTTAGAAACAAAAAAGTTGCAAGAGAGGCTAGATGATTGTGCTGAAAGATGTAATTTTTTTGGCCATCCTTGTGAACTTTCCAATGAACATGGTCATTTAAATCTCCAATGCAAATTCTTCCATGATCAAATCGTGTCCAAAAATTGTGATAACTTGATTACCCTTGAGCATTATAAAGAGCTTACTCTTCTTTTGGGGTACGAAGAAATGAAACGTATAACTAAGGGTATTCCAAAATTTAATCTCGAGAGATTTCTTGATTTTGATCTAGAAGACATTTATATGTTTTGTGCGGTAAATTGCATTGACAATCCTTATATTGCCAACTACTTAAAGACAAGAAAACAAATGGAGTATGAAGAGAGTACTAATGAAAGGGAAAATGTTTCCCAAAACCCTCCTAGTGTTTATTATGATGAATCAGGTAACGAGGAGGAGCTTCCTATACAATCAATCTCTTCAACAAGAAGCTTGAAAAAATTAATTAAACCCACACATGGTGTGGTGAAGAATAAGAAAAGAAGAAAAAGTAGAGGTAAAAAAGGTATCTCTCCCAAATAATGTTGCTCCCATCACCATCGTGCCTCATGAAAGTGAATCAAATATGTTGATGGAGGATGATGATATTGATGATGATTTTGTTATGCCAATTGCTTGTTGTGATGATTATGATTGGGAAGACAACGATATCCATTATGATCTTGAAAATATTTTTAGCACTTGCTTGGAAGAATATGATAATGATGTTTGCTACACTATTGGTGCCATTCATGCTATTGATAAGAATGAGTGTGATGATATGCAAAACCACAAGATTGGGGATGCTATGTTTGATGAGTATGATATGTTTGAAGATTTATTTGCTGGGAATAATGCTTTTCCTAAGCTTGGGGATGCTTTGCTTAATGAATATGATTCTTTGATTCCTTCTACTTTCGATAAGAAAATTTATTATGATGATAGCAGGCCTCCTATTTATGATGATTACATTGATGAAAATGGGTTTGGAAGAGTGTCAACTTTAGGTAGTAGTGATCCCACTATTTTGGAGGGTGTTGAATCTTATTAAAATATTGATGAGAGTGGAGTTGGATAGGTCATGACTTTATTTAGTGATACACCCACTATTTTGGAAGAGGTTTATTATGACAATGAAGTTGCTATCTATGATGATTATTATGATGACATCTATGCCATAAAGAGTGATAAATCTTCTATGCTTGTGCATCATGAAAAGAGTGCTGTATGTGATGGTTATATTTTTGAATTCATTCATGATGCCTCTGAAATTTTTTACAAGGAAGGAAGTTATGCTCTTACATATCTCAATAATATCAAGTTTCTTCTCTATGTGTTGATTGTTTTGAAGTTGCACTTGTTTTGCCTTCCTATGCTAGTAGATTCTTACTCCCATAAGTTGTTTGCTCACAAAATCCCTATGCATAGGAAGTGGGTTAGACCTAAATGTGGTAGTCATATGCTTCACGATGCTCTCTTTATGTTTCAATTCTTATCTCTTATGCGAGCATCATTGAAATCATCATGCCTAGCTTAAAAGGCATAAAAGAAAAGTGCTTGTTGGGAGACAAACCAACACTTTTACCTACTGTTTTTGTGTGTTCACATGATTATGCTACTGTAATAATCATGTTTTATAGCTTTTGTTTCAATAAAGTGCCAAGTAAGGCCTTTAGGATCTTGTTGGGTGATAGTTGCTTTGATCTTGCTGAAAAACCGAAACTTTTGTGCTTACGAAAATAACTATAGTTTTTAACAAAAGAGTGCTACTGATTTTATTCTTTTTTCAGAAGATTAATATACAAATTTCACACGAGTTCATAAATTTTCAGAATTTTTGGAGTAGCAGAAGTATGGTCTGAGTGCAGATTACTACAGACTGTTCTGTTTTTGACAGATTCTGTTTTCTATGCATAGTTTGCTTATTTTCTAGTTTCTATGGATTATATTGCTCAATATAAATTGTGTAAATGATATGATACAGTAGTAATTGTGTGGAAACAATTATGAATCTTGTATTTGGCAGTACCAAAAGTGGAATGGTTTGCTCTTTATCATACTAACCTATTTCACACAGTTTCGTTAAGTTTTGTGTGATTGAAGTTTTCAAGTTTTGGGTGAGATGTCGATATGAGGAGAATAAGGAGAGACAAGACCCTAATCTTGGGGATTCCCAAGGCACCCCTAGGTAATATTCAAGGAAGATCCAAGCAACTAAGCTTGGGGATGCCCCGGAAGGCCTCCCCTCTTTCGTCTCCAACATTATCGGTAACCTCACTTGGAGCTATGTTTTCATTCGTCACATGATATGTGTTTTGCTTGGTGCATAATTTTATTTTACTAGGACTTGCTTGCTTTTATTTAGAATAATGTTTTTCATCTTTTATTTTAATAAAAGTGGCAATGATAGCCTTTGCCATGCTTATTTTGCAAGTATACATGTTGCTGTTTGAAAACAGAAAGTTTACCGCTGTTGCAAAAATTCCCTAGAAAGTAAGAATGTGATAAAATGTTGAAACTTTTTGCATAGTAATCTCTAATAAATTTTCTACAGTGTGGCAAATTTTCATAATTTTTGGAGTTAGATAAGTATTGATACTCTTGCATTCTTTACAGACTGTACTGTTTTGGAAGATTGCTGTTATGTTTGCATTGTTTGCATATGTTTGCTTGTTTAATGATTCTATTTGAGGATATGAGTATTAAATATGCAGAGGCATTTAGTATGCAATGTTGAATAATAATTTTAGTGATTTTCTATAGTAGAGAATGATAAGGTTTTTGCATTGGTTTATACTAACTTATCTCACGATTCTTGTTGAGTTTTGTGTGGATGAAGCTTTTGAAATTTAGGAAAACCATGATATGAGAAGAATTAAGGAGACACAAAAGCTCAAGCGGGATTCCCAAGGCATCCCAAGTTAATATTTCAAGAATTCTCAAGCATCTAAGCTTGAGGATGCCCCGGTAGGCATCCCACCTTTCTTCTTCAACAATTATCGGTTAGTATCGGCTGAGCCTAAGTTTTTGCTTCTTCACATGATGTGTGTATCCTTGGATTGTCATTTTATTTTGTTTTGCATGATGTTTTAATAAAATACTTAGATCTGAAAGTTTTTAAATAAAATAGAGTCCTCAAATAATTTCCAGAGAGGCTAACTAAGCGGCATTCACATCCCGTCAACGAACTTTTTCCTATGTCATTTACTCTTGTGCTTCACTTATATCCTATGGGTAAATTGTTGAATAAATTGAATTTCATGAAGTTGAAATCATATCATGCCTAGTGGTAGCTTCACATTGGGTTTAGAAAATGAAATCTTTTGAGGCTTGACAATCACAGTATTGTTCATACAAGCAATTCATGAATAATTTGTATAAGGAAGAGAACTTTCACATATAAATACACTATCATGGAAATCTTTTGTGATTGTGAGCCCCCATCAAAATATTATATGCCAAAATTGTTGATGTTGGACAAGGAAGACAAAGTAATGTTTGTTTATATTCACATAGAAGTTATATTGTCATAGATCCTTCAACATGTGGTGCTCCCCCCCCATCTTCGCCACCCAAAAATTCCGCACCAAGTAGAGATACTACTTGTGCATCCAAAAACCCTTAAACTCAAATCTTATTTTCATGAGTCCACTATATCTACCTATATGCGGTATTCTTTTGCCGTTCTAAGCAAATTTGTATGTGCCATCTCTAATTTTCAAAATAAATTTCTATTTTGTGTGCTCGTATCGCTCGCGAAGCGGTGAGGGGTGGCCAGTTTTTTCCATGCTAGATGTGTTATTCTCATGATGAGTGTTTATTCACTTGTCATTGCACGAGAGTATGTCAAAGGTATTAGGGATGCCCAGTCCCGAAATGAAAAATGAATTTACTTTATGTTGTCAAATAATAAATTTCGTGGAAAGTGTTGGTATGGAGGCACCCGTGGATACGATTAGCCATGGAAAGTGAGAGTGTGGTGGAAAAAGGAATAAACTATATTTTCTGTTTTAGGAACCACCTATGATATATCTAGCATGGAAAGTGTTGGGAGCTCTAAGTCGTTTTCGTTGGTGGGAAAAGTATGCCTCTCAAAATGATTTCATCTCTCAATTTTCTCTTTGAGCTCTGGCACCTCTAGAAATCCCTACTTCCCTCTGCGAAGGGCCTATCTTTTACTTTTCAGTATTTACTTTTGTGCAAAGAGTCAAAGTTTTTCTCTCTATTCCTTTTTATTTTTCTCCTTTGATAAGCATCATGTGGTGAGCAAAGATCTAGGAACATATGTCCAGTTGAATATGGGTAGCATGAGTTATTATTGTTGACATCACCCTTGAGGTGAATACGTTGGGAGGCGAAATTGTAAGCCCCTATATTTCTATGTGTCTGGTTGAAATGTTTTGCTCATGTGTACAAGGTGAGTGTTAGAAATCATAGAAGACCATATGATGGTTGAGTATGTGGAGCTCTTACTTAAACTCCGTTGAATAAGTTGAATTGCAATTGCTGGGTGACTAAGAACATGGATTGTTGAGTTTCAA